>NC_041715.1:15190599-15465599 GCF_900700375.1 Denticeps clupeoides
CGGGAGATGGGAGAAAGTTGTAGAAAGTCAACCATCACTGCAGCCCTCCACCAGTTGGGGCTTTATGGTAGAGTGGCCCAAATAGCAAAGGAGTGGTTCTGTGACTGTCCTTGAATGGCCCAGACCTGACTTAAGACAATTGAGCATCTCTGGAGAGACCTAAAAATGGCTGTTCCCCAACGTTTACCATCCAACCTGCCAGAAGTGGGGAGGATCTGCAAGGAGGAATGGCAGAGGATCCCCAAATCCATGTGTGAAAAAACCCAAGACGATATTAGATCAAAAGGGCGCTCCTACTAAATGCGATATTTCAGTTTTTCTTTGTTAATAAATCTGCAGTAATGTCAACAATTCTGTGTTTTTCAGTCAATATGGGGTGCTGTGTGTACATTAATGAGAAACTTAGCAAATGGCTGCTTTACAAAGAGCAAAAAATTTAAGGGGGTCTGAATAGTTTTCATACCCACTGCACATTCATGTGACAATCAGATTTCAGTGACATTATATGTTTATTTTATAATCCAAAACTTTATGGCCTGAAAAATTCTCTTTTCAAATTCCGTGACATTTCCAGGTTTTTAAAAACCGTAGGAACTTCTCCCTAGGATGTTTGAATTCATGACATTCCTGGTCTTAAAATGCAAGCCTTATCTAAATGTAACCCAACCACGCAGTAAAATGGCTTTATCTAAAATGCTGCAAAGCCTTTGGGAAGGAAAATAAAAAAAAAAAAGGAAAGAACATTTATGAAGAAAACCCTAAATGAACATCTAGAACCTGTTCATCTGTGGACAAGTTATCTTACCCCCTGGGCTATCTGTGTCCTCTGCATGCTGAAACTGAATCCCTGGCTGGGCGACGCTGTTGATGGTGACTGTCTGCAGGTTGGGGATCTGGCCGGAGCCGATGCTGATGGGGTTCGAGCCCAGCGCCGCTCCCTGGCCCAGGGAAAGGGCCTGCACCGGGGCCAGAGTGATCTGTTGCGTGGGTGCCGCCTGAAGCTGGAGGTTCTGGAGGTTCTGCACACCCTGCACCTGGAAGGTCTGCCACTGGATCTGCCCACTGGGAGTGACCGTCTGGGCCTGGATCAAGAAGGTCCCTGGGTTGAGGAGCTGCACATTTGGCAGCGTTTGGCCGGCAGAGGTCAGGGACTGCGGGGCCAGGCCCTGCACCACCTGCCCATCGCTGGTCTGGATGGGAATCTGCTGCAACTGGACGATGGGCTGCGCCGAGGACACCTGGACGTTATGAACCTGACCCTGCTGAAAGGTGCCAGATGGGTCGGTCTGCTCAGAGGCAGCAGACACGGCGGTGGCCTGTGTCAGGATGCCCGTACCGTCTATCGTTTCAGGCAGCTGGGTGGTGGAGTTGGACGAAGAGGAGGAGGTCGTAGTCACAAATGTGTCTTGGGTTGCATTGGACTCGACAGTCTTTTCTGCGCTCGCTGAACAGTCCATGGCCTGACCAGCCATGATCAGCTGTCCATCGGCAGTGACCCCTGTGGCTATCGTCTGAGCTCCCGAGAGCCCTAACGAGTCCAAATCCACGCTGTTAATTGGAACAAAGGTAATATTCCCGGGCAGCCCCACAGGCACATTAGTGTTGAAGGTGGAACTGCCAAGCGAAACTCCCTGGATCTGCTGGATGTGCCCAGTCTGTGATATGAGGTTCTGGTTGTTAGTAAGGAGGTCAGCGGATGATGCACCAGACGCGCTTAAACCCTGACTCCCGTCGTGCACGATCTGTATCTGCCCTGAGGCGTCCTGGCTGAGTGTGGCTCCGTCCACCGCGGAGGTGGAAAAGCCCAGCTGTCCGTCTGCGGTATGGATCTGCGGTATCACTTGGTACTGAATGTTAGGCACTGTGTTGGCAGATGTGTCAGTTCCTGATGTGACGAAAATCGGTTGGCTCTGAAAGCTCTGGAGTGGGAGAATGTACTGTCCGTTAGATGACACGATCCCTGCACTAGGGATATGCACAATGCCGGGCTCCTCCTTCACAGCCGCCGTGGGGGTCAAGGAATCCCATCTATCGGTTGCTCCTGTTAGCTGTATGGACGTTATGTCTGTAGTCTAGGAGACAAATCAAGTTCACACTCAAATTACATGATTACCTTTTTTTCAAATTTATTTCACGAATATTTCAACACGGGAAACAACAGAACTATGCTTACGTTAATTCACGATTGCCAACTGAAACACACACAAGCGCATGTCTATCAGTCCCTCCAGGAATTTGTGATGCTGTGATATGTGTATCTGTAAATTGCTAGTTGTAAATACATGTTTACAAGTTTAAATACAACTTGTTTAATACTGCAGAAGTATTTTAATTTCATGCACCCCCACTCATCCAAGCTATGCCCTGCACTTCAGACAACGTCTTTCTACTAATTTCTAATTACTAATAATAACCTAATTTTTTGCAACAATTAAAGCACGAAAATGGGGTAAACTATTGTTGCGTGTTCCTTTTTATTTTAAATGGAGGCTCCAATATTGACTGGGCTTACCGGGCGGGTGTAAGGGTGTACTTATGGAAAGGGACCACACGACAGGAATGCTGTTAAACTTCACCTGTACTGGCAAATCGGATGGTGCAGAACACGGGCGCTCTAGCTCTAACTGAAGTTCGAAGTAAGAGCACAAGGAGAGCAGACATGAGCAAACAGCCGACGCAATTCACCCTGACTGAGTCTCACTTATTTCAGCAGTTTCACAGCAACCTTCCCCAAAAACAAAAAAAGAACAACACACACCGCAACATTTATTGCAACTTTTCACTAAAGTTGTGCAGATTTGGGTATTTTAAGTTTATCGTGAAATCCTTGAGGGACTGGTCTATGTGTCTATTTTTGATATAAATAAAAAAAAACAGCTTTCACACTAGACCTAAACTGATCACCGTACTTCGACCAGAAAGTATTAGTTTGAGAGGATGGGAGAATAGATTGCACTAGAAAACAATATGCCTGGTATGGTACAGTGCTATCGGTGCCATTTTCGGATTGTTGATCCACTGAACACCTCTGAACACCTTTCCACTCCATTGAGTGGAAAGTTGTCAGCGAGGCCAAGCGCACCCTTGTGTTGCCAGATTGGCAATTTTTGAACAATCTGGCAACAAAAAGATTTGCGCCTGCATTGTTTCTGTTGATCTGATCAATTACTATTTGTCATTATAAAATTACACACAGCAAGACAATATGATGCCTTTGAAAACGTGGGGGAAATGGTCACCGTTGAAAATCACTCCACTCAAACCAACCAAAGTTGGCAACCCTGCATTTATTGCAACACATGCAACGTCGGACTGAGGACAGCGTGGCCACTCGGGTGATTTGTGACAGTTCACACGTTGTTTTCTCCCCAAATGCAACAAAAGGACCGCGTATGCGGCCGGCGTTGCGGCTGCATGCGGACACTCAGCAGCAAACCCGCGGCGTGTGCGCGTCTACGGCTTCTCTAGCAGCGGAGGCGGCGACTTACCACGACCGCGGCGGCACCGCCACGTCCCTCTGACGATGGCGACCCGATCTTGCTGCAGGTAGCTGCCAGCAGAGCGAGCGGGGATTGCTGAGTGTCCTACCCACAATGGGCGGGTTTTAACAACAAAAAAAGTGGGTGGCCGTTAGTCCGGAGCCACACAGGAAGTGCGGCGTTTTGTTCGGTTTGTTGTTGTTTTTTTTTTTTTTTTTAAAACGTGTGAACTTCACAAAGCATTGTGCACTCGCCAACAATACACGTATCAGGCGAGGAAAACCATACCTGCTCTCCCGTGCTTCCATCTTGCTGCAGAAAGTCGCTTTGACCGCTGTCCACGTCTAAGGCAGCCATTTCCTCTTCTTTCAGTGGCTGTCCGGGGGCTAGAAAAAGGCACAATAAGACGGAAACGAAGCCGAACCGCCACAGACACGCGAGAGCGGCGCCAAGCGCGTCAGCAAAGCCCTCGCCGTCCGACGGAGGAGCCGCGGTGCTCGCACGAACGTAGGCAAGTCTCGTTAGCAGGCATCTAGCGCGCTAACTCGCTAAGATTAGCCAAGCAAGCGAGTAGGACGCGGAGCGCAGGGCCAGTGCTAGCCTAGCCTAGCCAAGTGCTGAGGAAAGCTGCAACCACAGCTCTTAGCGAGTCGCGCGTTACATACCAGTCATTCTGTAGACTAAAAAAAATAGTAGTAATAATAATAACCGCGTCTCGATCACACGCCAAACATTGTTGTATTAAACAGAGGCGGCGCGATCGCTTTTTTAATTTTTGATTGACGGTGCGGGAAAAAACAAAAGGTGGGGCTTCTGAGCGCCACTGTAAAAAAAAAAAAAAAAATTGTTCATGTACAGGAAGTCCCGCCTTTCTTCTTTAATCCGATTGGACGGCGCGGGAAAGTCCCTTGATTGTTAGAGGACGAGGCTCACGTCAATCACTTTGGTGTGCGACAGTTTCCTGCTTGCGAGACTTGGATGTTGAGCTCCATCAAAGCCTTCGGAAATCAGACTGTGTAGGGTGATCTTAAAGTTATTGCGCAGCCTGACAGCATTTCTGGTTCATTGATTTTACAAATGTGAATCAGTAGGTGTTATATTCTTTAGAGCAGCGACGAAACCACAAGATAATTTTTTATGGAAATTCTAATAACATTAACATCAGCCTGGTCGGCAGGTCATGCAAGATCACATCTGCTCTTGCAGCGTCATGCCATGGGCCCTAGCTTGTAAACAAGTCATGATTCATCAATTCATGGGAAGAAATCTGAATCAGCGCCTGGCACACCAGTGGACGTCTGATATTCATAGAGGGTGGTGCTAATTAAATACTTCCAAGTCATAGAAGCATCTTCAAAGCGAATTGTTTATTAAAACCGTTTATTAGCTCATTATATTGTAATAAGGGGCAGTGGTCGGCGGACACACAAACGGAAGGCTGTGGGTTAGAATCCTGAACTGCCAAGGTGATTGTCCCCATACACTGCTCCCTGGGTGCCTTTCATGGCTGCCCACTGCTCACCAAGTTAAAAGCAGAGTGCACCGTGTGCTGGGCTGCAGTGTTTCACAATGACTTTCACTTGTATGTACATTGCATACTTCACAATACAAAATGATGACGTCATGCAGAGAAAAATGGCAGAATACTTAACATGCGCTTCAATACTAAAATTACATACCTTCACTACTAAAGCGGGGCCACAAAGTCTTCAAGGACGGCTTTATGTCAACAGCATTTGTCTCAGGGTAGTCTGTCTGGCAGGCAGCATCAATGGAGGAAAGCTGCTGAATGCTGAATGATGTGCTGGCCTGTGTACAGACAATAAGGTCAAATGAGTACTCAGTTTATTACAATGTGTGTGTGTGTGTGTGTGTGTGTGTGTGTATGTGTGTGTGTATATATATATATATATATATATATACACACACACACACACACACACACACATTATTTTTTCCAGGTGCAAGTTGTAAGAAGACAGAGGACAAGCGTGTTCAATTAATAACTTTTACACATTTAATCAGACGGCTTTTATCAACCAGTAGTTACAGGGATGGTCAACCTGGACACTCAGGGTTAGGTGGGATTTGAACCTGGGTCTTCTGGGTCCACCCTACATTAATACCGGTACTTAAAATGACAAAAGACCTATTAAATGACAAGTTTCAGCATTTACATCTTCATATTACAATGTTATATATATTATATTACCTCAACAACACGCACCACTAGCACGCCGGCCGCTGTCCACCTTTATATTTACATCTGTAGCCTGCTAGCTGCTAGCTGAAGCTAACGTTACGGGTGAAGGTGAACGCTGAGGGTGAACCACACACAGCAAAGCGACGAACTCCTACCGCGTTAAGTCGACTTACTTGCCCAGGGAGAGTTGGTACCGACCCAGACCGAATCTTCAGCCGTTCGGCAAAGCCGGCTCTGTATTGGCCCAAGTTGAGGAAACAGTCGTCGGCGAAATGTCTGGCGCAGACGTACAAACTTTTCGGGAGCTGCGTCGGCGCCTCTCCCGAAAAAATGAAATCAACCCACTGGTTCTTCAGAGGCTTGTGCGAAGGGACTAGAAAAATGCATTTGTGCTCATCTTTGCATCTGAGCACCGAGCAGCTGCCGTGCTTCGCCCGCTTGAAAGCCATGACTACGGCGGCCCAGAAGGGTCGCGGCACGAACGCTTGACAGTCGGTGGACTGTCATGTCATTTAGGGGAGGGGTGCGAAATTCTCGAAGACTATCGCAGTTTCTAGCCACTTGCAGGGCAATAGACGGCCAAGGGAAACTCGTACGAATGTTAAATAAGCATGTCTGGCGAGTCTTTTCAACTACTGCATTCTGGCCTGCTTCATAACCCTCATATGTAGCAGAGAGCATTATTACACCTTGTTCATGTCTACAAATGCTGCATAAACAACAAATCCATTTCCCATGTGCAGGGAGCATTATCGTTTCGTTCACGCTGCACTGTATACAGCGGGTGCGAAAAGTATTCAGACCCACTTAAATGTTTCACTTCTTGTTATATTGCAGTTATATTGCAAGTTGATTTTTAATGTACACACAGCACCCCATACTGACAGAAAAAATGAATTGTTGACATTTTTGCAGATTTATTAAAAATAAAAAACTGAAATATCACATGGTCCTAAGTATCCAGACCCCTTTGCTCAATGTTTATTTAGTAGAAGCACCCCTTTGATCTAATACAGCATTATGAGTCTTTTTGGTAAAGTTTTTGACACCTGGATTTGGAAATTTCCAGGATATCCCTGTGCTTTCATCTTTCCGTTCATTTTTCCCTTGACTGAAACCAGTCGTCCTGTCCCTGCAGCTGCAAAACATAGCACGATCCTGCCACCACCATGCTTCACTGTTGGGACTGTATTGGACAGGTGCTGAGCAGTGCCTGGTTTTCTCCACACATACTGCTTATAATTAAGGCCAAAAAGTTCCGTCTTGATCTCATCAGACCAGAGAATCTAATTTCTCACCATCTTGGAGTCCTTCAGGTGTTTTTTAGCAAACTCCATGCAGGCTTTCATGTCTCTTGCACTGAGGAGAGGCTTTGGGCCACTTTGACATAAAGCCCCAACTGGTGGAGGGCTGTAGTGATGGTTGACTTTCTACAACATTCTCCCATCTCCCGCTGCATCTCTGGAGCTCAGCCACAGTGATCTTTGGGTTCTTCTTCACCTCTTTCACCAAGGCTCTTCTCTCCCCATAGCTCAGTTTGGCCGGACGGCCAGCTCTAAGAAGGGTTCTCAAACATTTTCCATTTAAGGATTGTGGAGGCCACTGTGCTCTTAGGAACCTTTAGTGCAGCGGAATTGTTTTGTAACCTTGGCCAGATCTGTGCCTTGACAGAGTTCTGTCTTCAGGCAGTTCCTTTGACCTCATGATTCTCATTTGCTCTGACGTGCATTGTGAGCTATAAGGTCTTATATAGACAGGGGTGTGGCTTTCCTAATCAAGTCCAGTCGGTGTAATCAAACACAACTGGACTCAAATGAAGGTGTAGAACCATCTGAAGGACGATCAGAAGAAATGGACAGCACCCGAGTTACATATATGAGTGTCACAGCAAAGGGTCTGAATACTTAGGACCATGTGATATTTCTGTTTTTCTTCATTAATAAATATGCAAAAATGTCAACAATTCTGTGTGTTTCTGTCAAAATGGGGTGCTGCGTGCACATTAATGAGGAAAAAAATACTTTAACAAATGGCTGCATTATAACAGAGTGAAAAATGTAAGGGGGTCTCGACACTTTCCATACGCGCTGTATATATGTTTTTGTCAGTAATCTGCCTAGACCATCTACTGCTGTCAGGATTGCCTGCAGCTGGGCTCCACACCTGAATCCAATCCTGACGCCCCATAAATGCCGGAAGTTTCCGCCCGTTCTGGGTCTCTGGCATTTTCGTGGACTCACTGCACGAACTTGACCTGATTTAGTTTTATGTGTTTTGAGTTCTGGCAATCGCCACACGCCTACGGGTTAGTTAGAGTTTTTCCCTTTTATTTCCCGTTTTTGGCCACCGCGCCATTGTTTATTTGTATTTGTTTGTTCATGAATAAAACCCTTCCCAACATGTCAGACCTCTGCGCTTCCTTCCCTCGTAAGTCCGTAGTCGTGACAGAATGCCAGAGACCCACCCAAAAGCGCAGAGGTGGAAAGCAGAGGAGAAGAAACGCCGCGAAGGACGCAGCCCGGCGCGGCGAACACGGACGCCAGGGGAGAGACGCGCCGCCCGTTCTGGTGGAGCGTTTTCTCCCCGAGAAGCCGTGGTACGCGGCGCCGCGTGATGACGTCACCCCCGGGAAACTCCGCGAAACCCGGAAGCGACAACGTCGGCGGGTGAGTGGGCCGAGCGAGGACGTTGGCGTCGGCAGCAGCGAGGAAGTGACGTGGGCAGCGAGCGCAGAAGATGCGACCCCCACGATCTTCGGCATGTCGAGCCAAGAACTCTGCGCTCTGCTGGCAAGGCTCCCCGTGGACTGGGACGACACGGACGACGACGAGAGCACGGGAGACGAGAGTTGGGCTCCGCCCATCGCACCAGTCTGCGATCGTCGCAAGGTCCGTGGGGACCCACGTCACTTCCAGGGGGGTGAGAAGGGGCAACAACGGCGGCGTTCCTCCAGCGAGGAGGTGGGCAGCCTCCAGCCCGAATGGCCAGAGTACTGCCCATGGGAGCTTATCGCGCCATGGGTCCAGGATGTCCGCAGGGTGGACGACCCTCGGAGTCACCGGTGGGAGGACACGGATGACGAAAGCGATGATGACGTGGATTTTCGGTGGGCGGTCGTTGCCGGGATGGCTCCGCCCAGCGTGCGCGTCCGAGATCATCGCAGCGTCCGTGATGACCCATGTGACTTCCGGGGGTACGAGGTGGACACGGACGACGACCAGGATGACGCCGTTTGGGCAGTCGGTGCCGGGATGGCTCCGCCCATCGCGCCCATCCAGGATCGTCACGAGGTCCGTGGAGACCCACGTCCCTCCCAGCAGTGTGAGGAAAGCTGGTGGAAGAGGGCGACGGGAGGTCGCCAGCCAGCAACTGCGCTGCCGGGACTGCCTCGCAGGGAATCCTCCATTCCTGCTCTAGTCGCCGACCCGCCTTCCCTCTGCCCGGACGTTCCCCAGCGAAATGGCAGCGCAGCACCAGCGCCCACACCTGCTGGAGAAGACGTCCACCCCCCTCCACACCACACACCTACCACCATCTCCACCCACGAGCCCAGCCCCGTGTGGGACAGCCCAATTGTCCCAGGACCCTTCAGTGGGGCAGCAGACACTGATAAGACCACCACCATCCTCTCGTGTCTGCTTGGGTCAGCATGGGGCTGGAGCGCAGCCCTCTGGCAGCAGGGAGAGACAGACAGCAGTTTTCGGGACTTCCAGCAGAGACTGAGGGCGGAGTTTGATCGGCCAGAGCCTGAGCCAGGGATCGAACTCTGCCCCTCCACCACATCCAGCGCCAGTCAGGATCCGGGGCAAGAAGACCAAGCACTGGCGGGCGACGAGAAGGTCGCGCCTCCCGAGATCCTGGCTGTGCCCCCTGAGGAGGTCCCGGAGTGCTCAGAGAGGGAACTAGACGACCCTCTCTTCTGTCTGTCTCTGTCTGTGTGTGTGTGCGTGGCATATGTGTCCGTATGTCGCCCCCACTTCCCCTCTTTGTGTCCACCAGATGGCGACCCAGCCGCGGAGCCGAACCCCAGGGAGGAGGTTCCTGACCCGAATGTGCTGGTCCAAGGCGAGGTGGACAAGCCCCAAGGTACCCCTAAGTCCAGCCGGGGGGGGTGCTCCCCCAAAGAATTTTTTGGGGGGGTGCAGTTCGGGTTGGGGACTCCTCCTGAGGGGAGGGGAGGTGGGGAAGCGATGGAGCTGGGTCCTCCGGTAGCCAGTGAGGAGGGCGGGCCAGGCATGGGCCTGCGTCTGCCTCCAGAGGGGTGGAGCGCCATAGAGCCCCCGGGTAGGCATGAGGACCCAGCTGGGACAGACAGGAAGAGGGCCTGCTTGTCCCAACGGACGCAGAAGGGGCTAGCCGGATGGTCTGGCAATGCCCCACCCTTGGCACCAGGGCCGTGCAGCGAGAGGGGCTGCATAGTCCCAGAAGGCACCAGCCTGGGGTGCCTGGAACAGTCGCCGGAGGCTCTGGGACAATCTCCCTGCGCGGTGCAGGGGGTGACACAAGAAGTGTCAGAGGGGACGTGTGGAGACAGGGCCCACACATACCCAGATGGATCGGCCCTGATTATTGTGTGCAGGTACGAGAGTCCGGGGCCGCCATGCGGGACCACGCCGGGGAGCCAGGCGAGGGTCCGGGGCGCCATGGGGACCACGCCGGGGAGCAGGCAGGGTGGGGCCGCCATGCGGGACCACGCCGGGGAGCCAGGCCGAGGGTCCGGGGCCGCCAGCGGGACCACGCCGGGGAGCCAGGCCGAGGGTCCGGGGCCGCCAAGCGGGACCACGCCGGGGAGCCAGGCCGAGGGTCCGGGGCCGCCAAGCGGGACCACGCCGGGGAGCCAGGCCGAGGGACCGGGGCCGCCAGCTGACACGCCGGGGGCAGCCGAGGGGAAAGGGGACGAAAGACGGAAAAGAAGGGGGAAAGAAGAGGAAGGGGAGAAAAGCCGGAGACAGCAGGGGGAGAACAGAGGGACCGGGGCGCCAACCTGACACGCCGGGGAGCCAGCCGAGGGACCGGGGCCGCCACGCCTGACCACGCCGGGGAGCCAGCCCGAGGGACCGGGCCGCCACGCTGACCACGCCGGGGAGCCAGCCGAGGGACGGGCCGCCACGCCTGACCACAGGCCGCCGAGGACCGGGGCCGCCACGCCTGACCCCGAGGGACCCGGGGCCGGCCCACGCCTGACCACGCCGGGGAGCCAGCCCGAGGGACCGGGGCCGCCACGCCTGACCACGCCGGGGAGCCAGCCCGAGGGACCGGGGCCGCCACGCCTGACCACGCCGGGGAGCCAGCCCGAGGGACCGGGTCCTCCAAGGGGAGGATACAGCAGGGCAGGAGCCCTGTGGTTGCCGCCGTCCGCCCCGCCGCCTCCACTGATGGTACTGTTGGGGCTCCGAGGACGTAGCCCTTGGAGGGGGGGCTCTGTCAGGATTGCCTGCAGCTGGGCTCCACACCTGAATCCAATCCTGACGCCCCATAAATGCCGGAAGTTTCCGCCCGTTCTGGGTCTCTGGCATTTTCGTGGACTCACTGCACGAACTTGACCTGATTTAGTTTTATGTGTTTTGAGTTCTGGCAATCGCCACACGCCTACGGGTTAGTTAGAGTTTTTCCCTTTTATTTCCCGTTTTTGGCCACCGCGCCATTGTTTATTTGTATTTGTTTGTTCATGAATAAAACCCTTCCCAACATGTCAGACCTCTGCGCTTCCTTCCCTCGTAAGTCCGTAGTCGTGACAACTGCATTGCTTGAGAGACACCTAAGGCCACAAATTCCTTGTATGCATTGATATAATGGATATAATGGAGTGTTTTTTAATTACAAAGGTAATTAAATGATCTGGTATTAAATAACTGATAACAACTTTATGGAGTTTATGGCATTATTGTACTTATTTGCTTTTTCTCTTCACAAATGTAAAAAAGACCGTCTTAGTCTTGCAAACCTTCATTACATTCCTATATTACATTTAATGCTGAATTTATTCATTCAGCAATGAACGTATAAGAAACAGACGTAGTTCTCAAAATGTGTTTTGTGCAAAACCACAATCACAGACCTGTGAAAGATATTGTTGTACCTAAGCCAGGGTTTTAATAATGCAAATGGACAAACCCACTGCATCTTGATTGTCACTCTTTCTTTATGCAGTACCATTTTGGTACCAAAGTCTTCTTATAAGGATATGCAAGATTGCTTTGAAATTACTGACCATAAATGTTAAGCCCTACCTCCCCTTGATTCCAGCGATACCTCACCAAGCATCCTGAGCATCATGCAGTGTGTCAGTTCCTCTCTGAGTGTGACCGAAGTGGTGCATTTTCTCCCAACCTTCAATTCAAACTTAGGCCATTACAGCCAGACTACAAAAGCACTTTCCTGGCACTCAGGGGCTCACGCCAGTGAATAGTGGATATTTCCAATCACTCTGCTGTCAATCCAAGTGTCAGGTAAACACAGGCCTGCAGACACAGTCTTTAGAAATCTGGGCTGCTCTGCCTCGTTCCCTCACTGCAGCCCAGGAAGCAACTTATCTGCCATAACCTCCACAAAGACCTCCAAGTTTAAAGGAGAAAACAAAAATTCCGCTGTTTTTTTTTATAATTCAATTCTGCATCTTGACATAACAGAGTTAATGCTGAATTGTGAAATTGTTATTACAAGAGTAAAAAAACAGGGAAACATAATTTGTTTCCCCCGTTCAGCATTATACTAAACGGTGTGCATATTCTCCGTCTCTTTTGTCTATGGGGGTGAAAATGACAGGTCCTGCTGACCGCTTGCCTATACAAGCAGCCTTTTGATGGTGTCATATTAACATATTGACAGTCGTGGCGGCGAGAGCTGATTCCAGGAAGATGTGACTCCATGTAGGGACGGGCCCCGCTGGAGGCACCTTGTGGGACAATATAAATGGAGGCGCGGAGGGAAGCTTCAAAATGGTGCAGCAGGGAGAAGTGTGGATGGAATATCAAAAGTGTCTCAATGACAAGCCAGAGAAGTGTCTCACTAAGGACACAGAGCTGGATACACTTGAAACTGTGGTTGGTACGTGTTCAGCGCCAAGCCACTAACTTCTAGGGGTGGGGAAACACTTCTATCCTGAAGGTCAGATTTCTGTCTGTGACTCTGTATTGTGAACACCCCGTCATTTAAATTATCCAGACACATCCATACGTCCAGAGACATTCTGCAATCCCCTTGATGTGTGTCTTTACGTGGTTATATAATTATTTTTCATGCACATCTTTAGAATCAATGGAAAAAATATGTTGACATTGAAATAGAACAGTATAAAATACAATAGAATGCTTTTATTGGCATTGCATATGCAAGTTTGCACTGCAGATATATAATTTTATTCCAACATAAAAAAAAACCTTAGAATGAAAAAACACCCTGAAAAAAATAAACAGAAGTAGATGTGCGTTGCTTTTCCAAGTTATTATTATGTTGTATTATTTTCATAGTATTGCTCAGGTCCTCTAACCGGGTCATGTATTAAGTTGTAGTCCTTAGTGTGGGGGTTGGAGGGGTTAATGAAGGTCTTTAGGGTCCTGTAGAGCCTTCCTGCTGATAGCACAAAGAAGATGTTATAGCAGGGGTCAGTTTGGGTTATACCATTTTTTGTCATGGTTAAATGCCACTTAAGAGTTTATTAATGGCGGAAGGTTCTGTAAAAATGTATATATATTAATATATATATATATATATATTAATTGTTAAATATGTATAATTGCCAGGGTATTTATATAAACCTCATCAGTTACGAACGGGGAGAAAGGCAGGCCTCCTCCGACTGTGCGATTGTGTTGTTCTGACAGAGCTGCCCTTATTTATGTGTTTATTTCCACCCTCTCATGATGCCTATTGTAAGAGATTATTTGTATTTTTTCCCATGATTTACTGTAACAGTCTTGGACCGTTGCAAACGCGCTGCTTTGAGCAAGCGTCACGCCTGTTGGCAGTTCTGGTGTAATGACACTGTGGTTTGCCTCTGAGCGGACTGGCACCACTTGATTGATGATGCTGATAGAACACTGGTACCATGAAGCCCAGCTCGTTGGCTCTTTGATATCTCATAATCCTGCTTTTCCTTTGTATATGTCTGAGAAGATGTGATGAAAGCAATTTAATAAGACTTCCAGAAAGGAAGTCACACACTCATGTGGTATTCATTTGGAACTCACTGTAAATGTTAACGTATCTTATATGAGCAATAATTAAGCTTGTTTTTGGTCCCAGAATGCAGACTATATGTCAGTCATTTCCAAATAACATTATTAGACGCTCAGAAATGTTTCCGTTGCTGCACTAAAAAACAAAAAGCTGCAGCCAAACCGCAGAAAACCACTTCAGCTCGAGCCTGATGAATGGGCCTCAGTAATGGCTTTCAGGGCCGCCCTAAACCATTACAAGTCTTTCTTTGGAAAGCAGAGGCCAACACGACATTTATCTCCCTGTGAACGTCCTAACTAGCGAAGCCGCAGTATTGCTTTCAGACAATAAATTATCTGACACATAAAGAAGCCCAGGAATCTCAGAGAGCACAAATATTTTGCCCACATTTCTAATGATTTCCCCCACTCCCCCTTTGAAATAACCACGCTTTCAAGTCGGCCAGTGGGCTCCAGACTCTTCTCCAGGATATTTTAATTAAAATAATTGAAAAAGTTTTGTTAACTTGTTGACTCTTCTGAACTCTAGAGGTGCAACACAAATCGGTTTACCAGTTTGCTTGGAAATTTACATGTAAGACAATCGCATACACTTTTAATGTCTGTTTTTTTGTTGTTGTTACAGCCAAAGTCATATTTTTCATAAGACCAGAGTCCATAATAAAGGGTTATCTTCGCCCAGACCTCAATTGCACACCAGCCCAATTTTAAGTGCTGAAGAATATACTATCCTGCACCTGCATATACGTTGCCTTGAAAAAAACACAAAATAAAAGATCATTTTTATTCAATCGCTGCTTTCCTGTGAGTGGATCATTTTGCCTTGTGTTCAGATGGATATATTCAGAGACCCACGCCGAACTCCCACTCCTGTGGAGAGTGCAATCTGGCTTTACTGCGCCGCGGCTCCTCCTATACCATTTCAGACATAACTGCCCCCCCCCAGCCCCCAAAAAGAGCCAAGGGAAGAAAGCACAGAGGCCGGAATCGATGACCCGTCGTGTTTTTGTGAATTATTATTGTTAAATTGAATTATGATCATTATGTTTCATTGTAATCGGGAACATTAATATTTGTTAATTTACTTATATGTTTCTTGTGTACACTGTGTTTGTCTGTAAATCAGATCCAAATTATTTATTGTGCATTATTCTAGTATTTTTTTACTTAAAATTCAGGATGAAATATGTTGTTCTGTGTGAAATAAATCCTACACCTTTAAAAGAAGAGCCGCCTTACAGACACAATTACAGTCGTCCCTTCTCTGCCAGACCCACTGTCACCCATGTCTTTTAATTCTGTAATCAGCTGTCAGCAGGTCCCCATATCGCTGTCCGCACGCTGCGCACCAGTCAATACAGACATCCCCAAACACACGCCGTCTGGTTTTGTCAAATGTTTTATTGAGTGTAGACATCTGGGCTACTGTAAAACACGCATTATCTGTGGAAGGGGGAGAGGAGCAGGTCGCATTGTCCCCGCTGTCAGCAGTGTCAGGGCCGGCATGGGTGATGGAGATTAATGAAGTACCTGGAGAGTAATGCGCTTCTTCAGATGCTCTTACAATCTGGAGTGTGGGCCTGGGGCTGGGGGGAGGAAGAGGCTGATCTTAAATAGCAGAAAGGCTGTCGGCGGTTAGCCGGGTCTGTGCCTTGGCAAGGAGGCTGTGAGGTGAAAGCAGGAAAGTGCTGATGCAGGTAGGAGGGAAGCTCCCTGGCAGGCTGCAATCAGATGTGGCTGATTCCTTCTGTCTAAACTAATTCCCTCGCATCTGTTTATGGCGGTGATGGCCAATGTGCTGGAGTCACCACTTCTTCGGTTGTCAGTGCTCCGTGTGCAATTTTTAAACACTTTTTATTTTATTTATTTATTTGCTTGCTTTATGCATTTCCCATCTGACTGCGAGGGAGGAAAATGCCATTTTATTTTTGAAATAATGACAGGTATGAAAAAAGGTGAAATTATGACTAGTGAGTGCACAGAAGAACATTCTCATATGAGCCAAACAAGGGGACGTCCATGTTTTATTCATTCTGTGTCTTGATTCCTACTGAGTGCGCATACCTCATCCTCGTCAATTTCCATTCATATGGACAAGTAAAAATGGTAATGGCCCTCTTTCATTTTGGTATATTCATATTTCCCTAAGAAAAAAACCTAAATATGTTCCAGTATTTCTTTTGTATATATCAGATCTGCCACATCCCCCTTCACACCAAACTAAAAATAATTGACTTGAAGTGCTAATATGGATGGGTTCATGCATTCTGGTTCTGAACAGTGTACAATTAATTAGAAGAATCAATGTTCCTTTTAAAGGCTCAGGAGACCATTTAATCCAGGCTCAATACTAGCAGAATCGGTGGTTGGAGGGTGGGGGGGACCAGGGAAAAAAAATCAATGGCTATTTGTGATTCCTGAGTATGTATTAAACCAGACACGTCTAACTGGTTCATTTGCACTTGAAAGCAGCCATCTGGAGGAGCAAGCTTGGCTTAAGCAGATATGATTACTAATAATGTGATATCCCTGTACACTGGCCTATTCAACCGCCCAATTCCCAGAGCTGAAAAAAAAGTGTGGGATTTGCCACACAGGCTCCATGTACACAGCAAAAAAAACAAAAAAAAATATCCAGAGAGGGATTAGCAAAAACAGAGCATTGGATGGGGTCCTGATCTGAACCTCAACAAAAAAAAGGCTAATTTTTGTAGATTTCTGGATCTCCACTAGGTGTTTACAGGGGCGCGGGATTTCTCAACAAGGCACAATATTGTCATTTAGAAGTGATTTTCACATTTTAATGTTAACAGGCTGTGCCATTATCAGCTGCTCTGGATGGCATTTTTGGACGAGGACAGGGCGGGAGTGCTCAGTAATAGCAGGAGACGGCGTGCCAAACTCTCTGAGCGCAGCGGCATTAAGCGGGGTTAAAGGCCTTGTCTCAATTATACACAAACACCCAGGCGCTCAAGCATTGTGTGGGACGGCTGCTTAACTCCCACTTATGGGGCTCAAGCCACTCAGCGATGATCCCTAGTTGTTTTAGTCCACCTATTACACTTTTTAAAAAAAAATAAGCAGTTCTACATAGAATAACAGTGCGGTGTTTTATATAAAGATGAGGTGTTCTGTAAGAGATCAAGAGCAGGCAAATAAGGGATGATTCATTGCTGGAACGCAACGCCAGGACCTCTGGGGTTGGACAAATTGCTTGACACGTAATTGTCATGACAGTTGACATATGGACGGCCCTGAAAGGGCTTCCCCTGCTGTAAAGTGGGCTGGTCAGGTTTGTGGGGTTAGACCACCGGTTCCACCCCTGCTAGACGCCTGCAAACCACTGACACACACTGTCCACACGCTGGCCGGCCAAAAAGGACGAGACTCTGAGAGGAGGAAAAAAGATGCAGAAGATGCAGACACAACACCACACCTGTGCATATTTTGTTTTATTTTGCAACATTGCATGTGGGCATTCATTAAGAAACAAGCCAATCAGATTAGCATACCAGATGAGTTACAGCGGGGGGGGGTTAAGTCTCACCGTTGCAGGATTTTTGGTGGTTGTTGCTACTTACCGATATCGTGTTGTCCTTAAATTATGTGATGATTATTTTGACTATTTTGTATGACAATTTTCACACCGGTCCACTATGTGCTAAGAAAGAACCATTTAGCAGTTATCTGTATCTTGAGAAAGAAGAGCTGACCAATATTTTTGTTGGTTTGTCATTTTTTCTGTCACCCAGAACACAATTTTTAATTATGTTTTGATGAACAGGGTTTAAAATGGGAGAAGCCTGATGATTGACAGCCCTCATCCCCACTACTTCCTCATTTAAACTTGTCTATAAATGCACCACATGCGCAAACATAATTCTTTTTTGTTTTATCTATTTATTAATCCTGCAGACAAGTTAGGTCCGTTTGTATTTATTTGTTTAAGAAATATGCTTCATAGTATATCTAGTATATGGGAGGAGTCAAAACTTGTTAACAAAAGAAGACGTGCAGGCCACATTTCTGTGCCATTCACCCATGAAACAGTTCTTATGCTAAGAATTTCACACTTTATTTAATGTGTCTCTTGTTATCACTGTCACTACACTGCAGTGTCTGCAGGCGCTGGCAACGCTGTGGCGCAGGGGGCCATGGCGTGTATTCTCAGGGGTAGACTCCACTGATAAAAGCCCAGAGAGCTTCCCTTTGAGGGGGTAGAGCGTGTGATTCGGAGGAAGTGGGGGAGGCCTAACAGGGCCCAGTAACGGCAGATGGTAGTAAAGATATGCACAGCGGGTAGAGAATGGCAGCGTTTAGTCCTGGAATTGACTTGGCTTTGTCAGGTGCGGTGCCAGTGCGGGCGCTGTAATTTCTTCCCCGGTGTAAAGGTGACGAGCGTTTGGAGTTGCAGTGGCCCCGATGACTGTCAGCGCCTCTGATCACAGGAGACTTCTTCCATCTCTTCCCGCACCCTGACGGCTCACCTTGACAGCGCGCCTCTCAGCCTTCCCCTTTAAAAAATTCCGGAATTTCATTACTTCGGCTATAATGAAGCCCCTTCTCGAAAAAAAGTCCGCGTGAATCCTTTTCCCGGCGCCCGCCAAGCCACGGCTCCTCTCTGTCAGAGGGAAGAAAGAGAGAGGACACACAAGGTAAATGAATTGTTTTGGAGAAGATGGATTACAGCGGGCCAATGTCACGCCGCTTGATAGGGTATCGCAGGTCTCGGCCCGCTGGGCGTGGGGCTGAAGGAGCAAGGGGTGGGGAGGGGTGGCTGAGGTGGGGGGGTACAGATTTTTCTGGACAGCGTTTCACTCGGGCTTCGCCAGGGCAGTATCGGGTCTGATAAGGTACCGATGCGGCTATCAATGGCCGCCAGCAATTTCTGATCTCCTCGCCAATGGCGCTATTGATTTCTGTCCAGGCAATCTTGCCTCATTGTGGGTCTCAGCCTTGGCCCCTAGTCGAGAGGCAACATCGCAATTAGAAACATAGTGTATTGATCATGCTGGCACCTGGCAATTTAGAAATGTACCTTTTTGCCAAATTTTACATTCTCCTGAAGTTCTACCGACTTACAAGTTGTGGGAAAAAAAATCTTGGCAAGTTTTATCATGAGGCTGCTGAGTAGTTCGACTGAGGGGCATCAGGGACATTCAGTTTAAAACTCATGACAACAAAAAGAAAATGCTTTCAAGTCATCACATTTCAACATAAAAACGTAAAAAAAAAACAGACCTGGATACCAGGTAGCATCATGCCTGTTTAGTCCAGTCCTGCATAAAGGACATGGCTTATCTATCAGTTAAATGCGAGGTAATAAAATGAAATCGTTATTTCAAAATCTCAAGAAGTTTCAAAAGAATAAGTTTTGATCTCGAGAAAACAAATGTTGATAAACATATAAAAGTATAAAAACATAGAGATATTATTTTGTGCTAAAAAAAATGTCTTCCTTTGGTAACACACATATGCAGTCTTGATATATTAAAGTTTCAGTTGAACAGTTAATCCTTTGTTTTCGGCAGATATCAGTAAACACAGTAGCTAAAAAAAATAGCTTAAAAAATATGCTTTTAAATTTTTGAAAAATGTATTTTCACCGTCCTGCAAATTATAACAAAACCAACAGAATCAGAACCCGACTTCACCAAACACACCCAGTACAGGGACTTTTGTTTTGATGCGCCCAATCTACTGGGTGGGCCATTTATATGGATACACCTTAATAAAATGGGAATGGTTGGTGATATTAACCTCCTGTTTGTGGCACATTAGTATATGTGATGTGTGTTTTTTGTTTTTATAGAAAGAATGTCATGTGACACATCAAATTTATTGGTAATTTCACAAGAAAAACATGGTGTGCTTGGTTTTAACGTAACTTTATTCTGAGTTATTTGCAAGTTTCTGACCACTTATAAAATGTGTTCAATGTCACCAATGTCACCATTTTATTAAGGTGTATCCATATACCCTGTAGAGTTACCGTGTCAATATTTTATTTTATTTTTTCTCTCTAACATTACCATTACCGCCGTCTAATACGAGACACTTTATATGCATGGAAAAGGTTGAGTGAAAATGACAAACGACGTAAACCAATGACACCTCAGCTCAACATCAATATGACTTCCGCCTGTCGATGGGCACGCCCATCTCTGCTCCGCGGGCCTCTGTGCAGAAACTGTTGAGCACTTTTAATTATGTATATAAGACTGGGGTCAACATATTTCATGCCAAGAGAATGATGTGTATTTAATGACTCCAATATATTACCATCCCCACGTAATCTCACTGACGGAGTACTTGTACGTCTAACTACCATTAATCAGCATCATGGTTTGTCTTGGTTGAGAAAAAATAGATTAGGGAGCAAGTTTTTTTTTCTTTTTTAGGGTGGGGGGGGGCACATTGCGCCAATATGTGGAGCAAGCTTGACAGATAATGGTCACCTCGAGGCTGCCTAATAAACCATGCTAAGGGGGTCTGGAGGTACCACGTTACAGAGTGTAGTTTTTACAATGCAAGATGTATTGGGTTAATATAGTTACTCACTGATGCTTACCTGACTAAATACCTCTCGCTGGAAATCAAGGCTGGCTGTAATCAGTTATGTCAGGCTGCTCTGTTTTCCGAAACAGACAGATTTCCGAGGGGGCGGAGGGCGCTTTTTGAAGAGTTTTGCTTCCTTCGCTTGTTTGTTATTTTACACATGAACATGCGGCCACGTTGTGGGGATGATGCTCAACAGCAGTGATGTCATGGCGCTTGAACGCATCCATCTTTAAACTCAATCTAATAGTTATACCCCCACATGTCGCAGAAGAACCTGAGGAATCCTAACAAGGAACAGGCATCATTACGGCTCAGCTTGCCCAGAGAAATATTTGCACAGGAAAGAGCAGGCCAACATCTGTACCGATGTAAATCCAACGGCGCACAAATGCCCGGTGGGCTCAGTAAACTGAGACACAAGGGGGAGGAGCCCCCCGTAAGGCCCACAAACGGTCGAATGAAAAGCCACATCAATTTCAGCACAGACAACCCCCGTCACACAGATTAGGCAGGCACAATGCCGAGGACCCTTATCTCCAGCGGCAGGAGGAGGGCAGGCAGATCTGCGCGGGATGGAAACATTCTCAGGACGTAATGGGCAAAATCAATTGTTGCCCTCCTCAATCAATGCGGCCCCCACTTTCACTGTTCAGCAGCTCACCAGTAATTGAAGTTATCCTCCGTCCATAATGACTAGTTAAAGCGCCTGCCGCGACAAAGTTGGAAGTGGCCCGGATATCGGGCCCGGATTCCGACAGTGTGGAACAGAGCACACAGGTGGGGCTCGGGCTGAGACCCCGACTTCCTCTGCTCTGTCCATTCATACATATACCCCCGCAAAAGCCAGGTGAATAATCATCAATATCCATTAATATAGCCTGAGACTTCAACTCATCAACCCACTCATCAACCCAGGGATCTCAGCCGTTGTTGTCCATTGGTTTCCAGTTCTGGTCCTCTGGTGAATGTGACACACATAATACATCATGCACAGAAAACAAAGCTGCATTGAAATTAAATAAAAGGAGTTCTAAAGGACCTCAGCTCTGATCGTAGCTCCTACTAGTGGAGCAAATGCAGCCAGACAAATGACCCTGGGGGGGAAATTAGTTCTCAGGGGAGCTCCTCAGGTGGCTGGTTCCAACAACCTTTTGTTCCAAAGAACCTTACTGTTGTCACTGCACTAAAAACATGAAAGAAAAAGTACTAGATTCTAAAATACCAGTTCGCACTATGATGCAACATGCGCTACGGATTGTCAATAGTTTCACCATCGTTTGGTCTAGTTTGCACCAAAGCTGCTACATATAATGGATGGAGATGATTCTGAATATGGTATTTATCTGAAAACAGAAATGATTTCACATTTCACATTAGCAGTTTACTTTTTACTTGTGGTAATGATGCAGGATTAGAATGACCAGTTAAGATTTGTTCACTGTTCGGTGATCCTGTCTGTGAAACAGCTGAACTGAGCTCTGTTTACACACATTCCAGCAGCTTGATGTTGAGCCGGAGTGATGCAGTAGTCAAAGGTCTTTGACAACTTAGAGTCCCTGCTGCAGTGTTGCCAGATCTCTGATGACTGCAGAACACAAAATGACCAACATTATTGGGTAAATAAATTATGGTTTGTCTGCCATAACTGCATACTGCAACATATTTAAATTGATCCTACAATGCCTATTGAAGTAGTTTCCTCCTGAATATAAAATTAAAAATAATACAATCTGGCAACACTAAGTAGCCTGAATGTGTCAGTGATGTTTACGGTTATTTAAGTTTCATGTGGGGCACAGTTGATATAATGGTAGCCAAAGTAGTTAAGATTACTATTATAATGGCCTATTAAATATGTATAGCCAATAAATGTTATGAAATCTTCTGAATGTATAGACGAACATACCTAAACATTTAACTAAATACATATGTAGATACAAGTGCAAATACTTATGATGGCATATACCATATGAACATTATAATGTAAGTACTTTCTCTACAACATAAAAGGTCTGAAACATTTCAACATGAAACAGAAAACAAAAGTTCCACTCCTGACAAGAAACTTGCCAACACCAGTGTTACAGGACAATATAACTTATGCTCCAATAACTAATTAAATAAATAAAATTACCTCTGGGATGATTTTATTTTTTTATTATTTCCCTGATGACATTGTTTGATTAATTAGCATACTTTCAAAATTCTGCCCAACATCATTTTCCACGCTCCAAAAAATCTGCTGTCACAATTTCTTTTTATTTTTTTTCCTGCTCTGCAGCGATTTTCACATTGCGAGAACAATGGACCCAAAATGCCCATGTTATAATTATACCTGAGATGACAGATGACAGTTAAAAACTTAATTTAGAATAAAATCCTTTGACTGAGTTGTTCGGTAAAGAGAGGGATCCTTGCTTTATAATGGTAATTACTCTGCCATTTATTATTCTATCAGCACATGCAATTAAATGAGTGTGTGGAGGACACAGTTGATAATAAAGTGTGGGGAAAGTGAATGCTAATTAACCTCTGAGTCTGCAGCTCCTCTCCATTCCACGTCCCCACGTGTCCCTCCTGCCTGGAGCTGCACTGACGCTGAACAGCCATGTGGGGCAGCGAGGGTCACAGTCGCCCACCCATCCCCTGATTTCCCCCAACCTGGAGACAAAACGCGGGCACAAGTGCATTTGTTATCCGTGCGCCTCGTGAATATTCATGAGGGCCGCCGTTTGACTGTTTACCGCGCTGTTTCAGGGTGTTGCATCTCCAAGGTCGCCCGGTGATTGAACTGCGCTCTTGTGTGATGATTGTTCATCACTGTCGACCCAAAGTGACTGTCACTGTCAGCCGACTGTAAATGTTCATCTTCCTGTAAACTTCACCTTTTTCCGACGAGTGTAATGCAAGAACAGCGCCAGTCCCTGTGCCAACAATGCCTGTTGTTTGTCGTTCAATTAAATTCCGAGCGCTCAAGTGGTTTTCTATCTGTAATAGTCACCGCAGCAGGACACCTGACACCGGGGACCAGAGATACCCTCGCTGCCGACTCTATCAGAACAATACATGGGGGGTGGGACAATTATGAGATTAGGGCTCCCTTGCCTTGAGCCAGGGCTTGGGCTGATCTCAGGGAGCTGCATCGCATTTGGCACATTTTGGGGCCGAGCTTTGGTCGAGCAGATTGATCCAGGTTGGGCTCCCTGTCATTATCTGTAATCCTTGTTTCCTCCTCAAGGCCGGCTAAAAGAAATCAAAGACGGGGAGTAACAGAACACCTCGGCCATCACGGCCACTCTAGCGCCTTTGCCACTTTTTTCATCCACTGACAAAGGCCATTGGACCAAAAGGGCTGTCCAATGGCGGCCAAATTGTCTGAAATAACCGTTAGGTGTTTGCAACGATTGTTTGTCATAGCACCCACATCACTGATTGAGATACAATTATTCCCGAGACACGTAATTTGTGGTTTTAAGCAAAGCACCTCTTGATCTTGCGCCAACAGCTTTCTTCCACCTGGTAGCCTAACCATCTATTGTCATTCCGAGAAATTTCATATCACTCTAGCGCCGCGCTGACGGGGCTCCACTTTAACAACAGCTGATATTTAAAGCCACTGTTTCGTGCCGGTGGCCACTTCTGATAAGGGGAAATTTACATTTCGTTGAGACCTCAAACTTGAAACGTCGACGGTGACTGCCTCTTGAAGTGGGGTGGGGGGGGGGGGGGGGGGGGGGGGGGGAATCCAATCTGGGATAATAACAGCTGTAGTTTGTCACTTTTAGGAGCCCAGCCATCCATTCTGTGGCAGATTATTTGCATTCCTCAGGTATCGCGTTCTCTACAGGCGGCTGAATAATGATTCACAAATCACTCTCCCCACACCAGTCAAGGGCTGTGATCCTGTGAATAGGCCATTGTACCTGGGACTGTAATTGGTGAAGACTTGACAGAAGCGAGCGTCGGCAGACAAGTAACAAAGAGGCTCTTGGAACAGGGCTGAGGGATGATTTTCATAATGTGGAAAGCGAGACGGAGAAGCGTGCAATGGCAAATGAGCACGGGGGTCCCGGGGTCCTCGCACTGAGTGACACGGGAGCAGACAAACACCCTACCGGAGGAGCAAAGTACACCCCCTTCTGCTGACGTCCCGAACGCAGCTCTGTCAATTAAGAGATCTGATGTCACTGTCAGCGCTTCGTCCCCTGCCCAATTTTGCCAGCTTTGTGACTGCGCAAGTCATAGCAAATTGTCACAGTGATGTTTCTAGACTTACCAATTATTTGTGCAAGGACAAACATCTTGACAAATGAATTCGATAAATGTTAATACCAAAAAGAAAAAAAAAAAAAAAGAATTGTTGCTTCCTGAAACATTTTTCATGGCTGTTATTTCGACATGCATATACTTGCTCACTTGAGTTGAGAAAATAATAGCTTGCAAGTGCCAAGCAGTTCTTCTTTTCTTACAACTAAACTGTTTCTGAAGTTAAAAAGTACATGGGAAGAAACGTAATTCCAAAATCCTGAACGTGTGTATATTTCCTCTGAACTGACGTGGTTTTCTTGGCTTTATTTCATAAGCATAGCTTGAAACTGTCTATTATTTTTTTTATTTTGTGTATTTCACATCTTTTATTTATATCCAGAATACTTTATTTGTTTTACCTTCTCTCATTTTTATTTAGTAATTTTACTTTGCAGTTGGTTTTTTAACAGCTGAGTGTATATGGTGTTGACTCAGGTCATTTATTGCACAAACAATACAAAAATGTATAAATACATTATAATTTTTCTTCGTCTAGCACTTAACAATCTCTGAGCATGCTCTTCACTGACAAGTTTGAGCCTTATCAGGGCTCTTAGTTTGTAAACTCAATATTCTAAAGAAATCGAACGAGAATTGCTGGTGTCTTCCTCTTGTAAGTCGCTTTACATTTTACATTTACATTTACAGCATTTATCAGACGCCCTTATCCAGAGCGACTTACAATCAGTAGTTACAGGGACAGTCTCCCTGGAGCAACTTAGGGTTAAGTGTCTTGCTCAGGGACACAATGGTAGTAAGTGGGATTCGAACCCGGGTCTTCTGGTTCATAGGCGAGTGTGTTACCCACTAGGCTACTACC
This sequence comes from Denticeps clupeoides, assembly GCF_900700375.1. Classification (NCBI taxonomy): domain Eukaryota; kingdom Metazoa; phylum Chordata; class Actinopteri; order Clupeiformes; family Denticipitidae; genus Denticeps; species Denticeps clupeoides. Next base: position 15,216,148 of record NC_041715.1, read on the forward strand.
ACCCTTGGATAAAAGCGTCTGCTAAATAAAGTAAAGTAAAGTAAAGTAAAGACTTTACTTTAGAATTCGGTGTTTCTGTGTTTTATGTGTGTGTTTAAGAATGTTAGGCAGTAAAAAAAGGAAGTTAGATATTCTAACATGTATTATGATGAAAAATGTCTACCATTTTCATGTGTTGACAGGGATCAAGCATCCCCTGTAAATGATCCATAAAACCAAAATCACAGCAGAATGTTCATCATGTTTTTATAGAGGAAAAACAAACACTGCTTTAAATATTAAGTGGAAACAGACCTGGATTTACAGTAATGCAAAAAGAACAAAGAGGATTTTAAATCTGCCGTAGTGGTAAAAGCCTGGGGCTTCCATAAGGAGATAACAAGAGCCTTTAATAACCTTTATTAAACATCTCAGGTCATTCCTCTATTCCTTCACTGGTATTCCTTTGCATACTCTACCGTTCTTTTTACAGCAAAATAATAACAGCAAAGCCAATAAAATTAACAAATAATTTTTATAATATGACAACAAGAGAGGTGAGGGAAATGTACATGTATGCCAGTGTCCTTCATTGCCTCGCTCATAGCCTGGCTAATAGAAAGATTCAGCACTTTCTGGTTGGATCTTCCCTGAACAAATGATGCCTGAAATTTTTATTCTTTTTATAATGGAATTTCAATGGGGCTCGCTGCAAATCTAGTGGAAATTTTTGCATATCAAGTGGGGAAAAAAATTAAATGTTAACCACATTTTAATGTGATTAAGGCTGACAGGGACATTATTTCTGCTAATCATTCAGTGACTTCCAAAACCTCAGACAAGGCTGCGGGATGGGCCATGTTTGTGCTTTATTTTTTAAACCTTTTTAGTTATTAAGTATTATATTTATAGCAATATTTGTTCAATTTTATTGACATATTAAATTAAAATGGCTCTTATATTGAAAATGAATTGTGTAAATAAAATGATTAGAAAATAAGCCCCATGACTAAACCCCTTTTGAATGAGCTTTAAGCCGCCCTGCGCTGATTATCAGCTCTACTTAAGTCAGTCCATTTAACTGTATGTGGTAAACTAATGCCGTCCTTCTCAAACTAACATAGTGGGATTGACTACAACGCCCTGAATGAGGCTCGTGTTAAGTGGCTTTTTTTGTTGTTGTTGTTGTTGTTGTTACGCTCCTCGTACGGGGTGGAATAATTGAAGAGTTTCCGCATGCCTGCAGCGGCCCCAGGCTCGGCCGAGCTTTGATCTGCTTAAATGGCTCAGGAGAAGAAAACAACAGGAGGGCCAGTAGTACAGGTGCAGCTACCTGAGCCACTGACCTGAGCCTGTGAGCAGCGCACCCAGCATTCAGCGCTATGGCTCTATTATCGCCCGCTCAGGCAGGTAAGCCTGTAAGGGCAGGTGACAATGCGGCCACTAAACTCCCACCTTTTCACATGCAATTGAATGCTGACAGGCCCGAGGAGTAATCCTTTAAGAGCCGTTCCCCTCTCTGCAACTTCATCACTGACCCACCCACAGGTGGAGAGGGAAAGAAGGGAGGGTAAGAGATATGAGAGGGTGGGTTAGACTAAGCCATCCAGCCCAGATGTGCTCCACGTAAAAAAAAAAAACTCCATCGGCCTGCGTGCAACGCACCAACTCATCAGCTAACCTCAGCTATGCCTCCCGTCTGAGGCCCAGTCCACCCCATAGCCCCTGAACGCTCTGCTGCCCTGTGCATTATGTGACCCCACCCCCTGGCCAGGCAGAGTGGGGCTGAATGGGAGGCATGAGCTCATGGAGATGTTTGAGGCGGCAGCATCGGGGGCACAGCAGGGTTCTTTTCATCCTGGCAGTGGCGCGGACCAATGGAGGGTCTTCAGATGCCCCGCGCACATACCATGGTCTGCTTGTTCTCCAGCCTTCAAAGCAGGCGCCACGTGTGGCGAGAGAGGGTGATGGGAGCGAGAGCAGCAGATCATGTAAAAACAGGACAACTGGGATTTGTCTAATTAAGAGCATCGTCTGACACATCGTCTGACACTCTGATGATGGAACATTCCCCTTTATACAAAAAACCCTAACTACATGTGACCCACTGGATTCCCCGACATAAATACTTTACACCCTTTAAACCAAAGACATGTTACTCAATCTTAAAGAGCAATTTGTGAGGGGAAAAAAAATCTGCACATTCAAACAATAAACCCTCGAGAGTCTCCCCATCGCCCCCCAAAAACCATTCTGTACTCAGGGCTGCGTGGCTGTGTCACTCACAGCCTGTGACTAAAAAAGGGGGTGAAAGGGAAAAAAGAGAGAAAGGGCTAGGGTTGGGTGGAGGGGGGGAGAGTCATCAAGATGTGACAATTGTGACAAGAGCAGGCAAAGTGTAGCGCGGCAGAATGTCGCCCGAATTTCTCCATCTCTCCCTCTACCCGGGTGACAGCTTAATGTGTACCACATGCAATATTTATTCTCATCTTGTGTCACACTGTCTAGCCGTCCAGGCGGAGTACAAAGAAATGTCACTTATTAGAATAAGAGTAGCAGGAAGGTAATCAGGGACATATGCAACATCAGCCAATCACGGCCCCTCGTTCCCGTGTCCCACCTTCGTTCGTAGCCTGTGTACAATCACTGCGATAACAAGCATGTGCAGTGATGCTAAATTCATTTATTTATCTCATTATAGCTGAGTGGATAAGGGACTCTTACCGTGATGTACATTCTTGTAAATATATCATTCAGACACACTATATCTGAACCGTACCGATTCAGGGGGATCCTGGAACACAACCCAGACTGATCCTGACTACTTGTACGCGGCTACTACGGAGATGCTTCAAGGGAAAGTGGTGAATTAGTTTTACATTAATGACACTACATCTGTGATGAACGTTAACGTTTAATCTACATACAGTAAGCTTATGATGCCATTTGCTAATTCATTAAAGAGTTATTGCTTTGTTAGACGGATGATGGTTTCTGGCTTTGTTACAGAGTGAACCGATTGCGGCAGATCTACACTATTGTTCATGTAAATCTTTTTGGGATCTGTTAGCAGTGACCCAGGCTAAAGCTAATTAGCAGTTCTTTTTTTTTTAAACAGTGGTTAAATAGATGATACTGCTATATGCCCCTTTACGAATTCTTCTGGCTAATGTTACTTTCAAGTGTTTTTCAAGATCCTAGTTCCCATTTCGTAAATCATAATTATAACGTATCATGCAGTCAAGTGCTTAACAATTTGCTTGAAAGAGGAAGCCATTTTTGTTTTAATTTCTTTTTGTGTTTCCCACTAGTAAACATGTTTTTCCATTCATATGTGCAGAACTTACGTGCAGAAATTACGATATAAACAATACTACGTCAAAGGAGCATAATATACCACTAATTCTAAAAAACAGCTATGCTAAGCTAACCCTAACCCAGCTCAGTGAGGCCAATGACATGCATTTTATACATGTAAATAGTTGACAAACAGAATGAAATGAGAGCGGTAATTGGAATAATGAAACGGTCAAAACCTGCCTTGAAAAGGACAGCAATTTATCAAGAGATAATGGTGAGCGACGAGAAGTCATTAAAGAGCTAAATGTTGCAGTGTCCACTGAATTTAACCACTGATCTCTATCAGCCTGGAACAATTCGCCGTGTTAACATGTGTACACAAGCACCGACCTTTGACGCTATCACCTCCTTCATCACACGAGCGAACCATTTTATGGAACCAGTGCTTGTCTTGACAGTCGAGATGGAAGAAAATGAGCCTCGGCTTTGTGACTCTCCGGGGGGGATATGGTGAGAAGGACCCTGACGTTCACCGCTAGGATCTCATTAGCGATAGCAGAGCCATGACTGTCCCTTCAGGTGACAATAAAGTCCTACGTAATGTTGATACTGGCCGCGGGACCGTGTGATGTGGCCAGAAAGCTTCTTCCTGTTACCTGTGTCCTGAGACGCTTCCAAACAAAGCAGGACAGATCCTGCAGCGCTTTATTAGCTCCATCTGTTTCTGCTTTGTACTGCAGGCCCTCCACTCATTTACACTCATTATAAACTTAGCTGAAGGGTTTCATTAGGAGTTACAATGGACAGCGGGATACGTGGCTCACCATGGGAAAAGTCGTCTCACGGCTCTGCCAATCCCAAGGGGGAAGAGCAGGCCCGCGTGGTTTTATGAAAGACAGCCAGCGATCGTATATCTCGCACAATGCTTTGAAATGTCCCAGAGCTAATCATCGGCCTGAGAAACGTCTGTATTTGAAAACTTGGACGGAGCCAGTGGTTTTGCACTCCATAAAGTTTCAGCTGTACTAGAAGGAATTACGTTTTGTGAGTTGCAGGAGTGCGTTGTTGCCATAACTTCCATGCTGGAGATTATTTTTTGGTGAATTATGAACACTATGTTCTGACCATACCTCGTCCCCAGCAAAGAATAACAAGATTCTACATACTCAGAGCCATATACTATGAAACCAAACTGGACGTAATCAGATAATAAATCACAGAGATGTTCCCAACAGAATCTCAGGTTCTAAAAAAACTAAGTTTCTTTCCATTTTGTATGAACTGAACCCCAGGTAATTGGGTCAAGCCACTGATTACACATATTGCACTTTACAGTGCAATTTCCACTGTGCAGTACAAGACATAGTACCTGGGACATGTTTGTCAATGTCACATCAAGTTTGTCTTTAAGATTTACAGTTACAAACAAGAAAGGGCTGCTTGCTAATATCTTGGAGAAGAGGAAAGAATTGTGCACCAAGCCATTTTTGTTGGTGGGTAAAATGGGAGGAGTTAAGTGGGATAATTGGCAGTGTTCATGTGTTCATGTACCCATGCCCAGCCAGTATGTATTGTCTCCTCCCATCCCCAGCCCTTTCCTTCTGTTCTCTATACTACTAATATGCCTTGAATTTGGTTAGTCAAAAGATGACAAATACATCTCAGGGCCACACACACTAATCAACTAAACATGCAGATAGATTATCTGTGATAGATTAACTCCTTCTCTACTCACATCAGCAATCTTTCCCGCTCAAGTAGATTCCTTCTCTACAATATCAAACGAATCCGTCCTTATTTGTCAACACAGGCCACCCAGATACTGGTTCAGTCCTTAGTAATCTCACGACTGGACTACTGCAACTCCCTTCTAGCTGGTCTACCACTATGTACCATCTAACCTCTACAACTCATACAAAATGCAGCATGACTGATCTTTAACCTTCACGAATTCTCCCACACCACCCCTCTACTACGTTCCCTCCACTGGCTCCCAGTAGCTGCACGCATCAGGTTCAAAATACTGATGCTGGCCTACAAAGCCAAACATGGAGCAGCACCATCCTACCTCACAGCCCTTATTACACCTCACACTGCACCTCGTATACTCCGAGCCTCCAGTACTGCTCGCCTGGTCCCTCCATCTCTGAAGGTAAAAGGAAAACATTCATCTAGACTCTTCTCCGTCTTGGCCCCTCGGTGGTGGAATGAACTTCCCCTCGAGGTCTGAACAGCTCAGTCACTGAGTATTTTCAAACGGCAGATCAAGACCTTCCTCTTTACAGAATATTTTGATTGACATGTAACCTTCTTATTATAACATTCAATCTATTATGGAGCTGTGAAAATATGGCTCATAAATTAATATGACAAAAGCGATTTTAATATAAAAGATCTTAGGGAAAAATAAGAAATGCTTGCACTGGTCACCAATCAATCAGTCACAGAATTTAAAAAGAGAACCCGGTACTATTTGTTCCAGATGGTTCATGTTCTCAACAATTTTTAAATGTTCCAGTGGAGAACATAAATTACAAATCAATGTAAATGTCCATGGTGAACTAGAGGATTCTCCAGCGCTTGTCTTTATCATTTATACAATGGGTGCTATGGGTTGAAGGCCCCCTCTGCAGGCCTGGTCGAGAAATTTATCCCATGACAACTTACACCTACACACCTACATTACACTTCAAATACACAATGCATGCACTGACACACACTGCAGTACATATAGGAATACATGCAAGACCACAAAGCTCTCTATAATCCACACACCTAAACACACATACAATACAGACATACACACACTTTTAGTAAAGGCACCCTGCCAAGAATTTTTGTAAGTGGCATTACAGAGCACTGACATTCCCTCTCACTAAGCAAGGTAGGCACACTTAGAGAAGGCACACTTCCCACTTTCTTAAAGGTCAACACACCTACTTAAGAGGCTCCAATTTACTTTAAAGCACATTATTTAAAAAGAAGAAAAAAAAAAAAAAGCTGATGTGAAAAAAGGGATGGGGGGGACCTGACCGACTTGCTCTTGCCCGAACACAAATACAGGTGTATTGGTTAGAATCGGATGAATGTCTAATGTTATTGGGCTGCTAATGAAGGGGAACGGATCTGATGGGGAGACGAGTGACACTGAAAAAGTCACGTCACTGGCAGCGATGACGGTGGGGGGCACTTTTCATTCATATGTTAACAGACAGCAGCATTCCAGCACTCTTCCCTCTTCCCGCGATGTGTCTCAGCGATACAACCGCGACACACACAAACATACACATGCAAAAAAAAAAAAAAAAAAAAAAAAACGCAGCCATAATCATTTTTTACGAGCCGGGATGTGTGTGGGGGGGGGGTGGAGGCCATGGCTGCAGGGGAGACAGAAGCAGCAGGCGGGAGAGAGAGGGCCACTCGCTAAACTCTCCTCTGGAACATCACTAGGCCACGGCGCCTTTGATCCCCCCACAGCACCCCCCCATTCTACCGTAATTACGGCAGCATCCAAATGAGCACAGAGTCGCCTTCCCGAAGCAGACTTCAAAAAACGCGCCCGCGCAATCGTCCTCGCACACATGCACGTGCACACACACTACTGTATGGAACTGTGCACACATGCCATCCTACAGTAAACCCTGGTACCATCTCCAGCAGAGAGCACGGGATGAAAGGGACCCCCATTGTCCCTGTAGTCCCTGCATTAATGAGCCCCCGGTTTATTTTGATAGCGGTTACATGCTGCACTCGAGACGGGAGATGGCGGTTTAGATTTGCAGGCTCTTGGCCTCGCCCCCACTGAAATGCATGAGTGTGCGTTCTTGTCTGTGGTTTGAATAGTTCTGGTTTTAAATCACAGGAAATGGACTAACAGAGAGGAACCTGAAGCTCCTAAATCCTTTAAATGGGATGATTGTGTTACAGAACAGAAATGCATGCATGTTGTTTTTCCCACAGAAGTGCCATTAAAAATTCTATAATTGACATGGAAGTGAATTCGTGTTATTTTAAATTAAACAGACTGAATAAAAAGTTAGCAAATCAAAATTCAAACGTGGTTAACTTGGGCCGTGAGCCATGTTTCCGTGCATTTTTACAAGAGACATGTCGTGAAGGCAACAGCTTCTGGACTCACCTTTCATGTCCAAACACGACGCCAGAGAGCCGTGCCTCTGCCGCACGTACCTTTAAAGCCTGACAGGAATAGCCCCGGCCACAAATACACCAGACTGACCTGTTTGCCGCACTTTAAAAAAAAAAAAAAAATCCTCCCTTTCTTCCACACGCACATTAAAAGCTGAGATTGCAATTTGTCTTGTTGTTTGCTTTGAATAGCCCTTAACCATGTCATCATCTCGACTCTTCTGAGTGGCGAGAGGGGGGAAGAAAAGAAAAGCGCGAGGGCACGGCGACGGCCAAATGGCGGTCTGGCGTCTCGGCAGCAGACTGCCTGCCATTAGCAGCGGAGGGCTGCATTTATTGTACAATTAGGGGCGGCCATATCTACCTGTAATCAACTCCATGCAGGTGTGAGCCCCGCTCAGGACAGGGGAAGTGACTCATCACCTGTCAGAGAGAAATTCTTTGATGTCGGCATTGTTCCGCGCCGGGCCCTCGGGACGTCGCCGCACTACTGTTTTGCCCATTGAGAGCGCGGCAGAGATTTATTGCATTTTGCACACACACCAGAAACACACGGAGACAGGACGGGGGAGAAGAGGCCTTCCTGCCGATGACTGATGCGCCAAAAGTCATGAATCACTTGATATATGTGCGGCTGTTGCAATGCCGCAGCTGTCAGAAAGCCAGTTGTGCTTTCATGTCGGGGAGCATTTTAACAGTCGCAGGTAAATAACCTCCTTTGGAAATCGAATGCTGTCAGGCAAGGCTGCCGAACAGAAAAAAAAAAAAAAAACAGAAGTCAGTGCTGCTTAACACTCAAACCTAAAGGGCAGCCTGCGCATTAGATGTTATTGACACGGTGGCAGAATTGTGGATAAGACAAGTGTCATTGCATCCCTCCTTGCGCTCGGGCGAGTTCATTGCTAACCCTTCCCGCCGGAAAAGGTCAAAAGCTCAGCTGAAACCCTTCAGGCCATGAAGCGCCTGCAACAGGGCCACGCTGGGCCACCATTTAACAGAGAAGACACCATAAACCAGGAGACAGCGTGGCTGGATCTAATTTTGTATGAAGTCATGTTGTCGAGAGGCAGAGTCATTTCCTCTCGCTCATGAGACAGAAGAGTCATCGCGGCGCTCACTACGGGGTTCATTGGGCCTAGACATGGCAACCCTATGTCCTGTAAGTCCTTTCAGCTATTTTAGCGATGCATGTTTTAATGTAAAAAAAAACCCTGAAACATTGCTAAACTTCAATCTGCTGACTAAAACATTCAGAGTGCAGAAAAAAAAAACTCAAAGACAAGTCATTAAAACTGTTTCTTCATTATGATTTATTGGTTGTTCCCATGCGATATTAATTAAACGTTGGCTCCCAGCGTTTGTTTATTTATTTATTTTTGTGTTTAAAGTCGTCCCTTCTTTGATATCATATGGAAATGAGCAAATTTTAATGGAAAATGGAAACCATGTGCGTGTAAGTGCATAATGAAGTGCAGGGCTGGGGGACTGTCTCGGGTTGGTGGGCATGGCGTTTGTGTTCGTGCAGGCTTGGTGCTCCCCCCCCCACCACAGAAAGAGGTTCGTATTTGGGAATACCGGGTTGGGAAAAGCAAGAATATTAGGATGATCAGTTATTCAGGATATTAGGTATATTTATTATTTTTGTGTACCTGAGCAAAGACCTTAGCCCTGTGCTGCTCCAGGGGGGCCAAACCTGTAATTAGTGAATGGAACCACTTTGAATAAGAGTGTCAAAGAAATCTAAATATTACTGTTATTAATATCATCTGCACAGGTAAACAAGAATGCCATGGCAAATAATTGCTACTCATAACACACAATTATACTTCACCACAATGTTGAACAGGAAAATTAGAACAAAGTTTACCTTAAATATTAATTCTAACTTATTTCTGACCTGACATGGATGGCATGTCACTGGCTCAGAGGTATTGTTCCTGACCATTAATTGGTTTAGAGCTTGTCTTTAAATAACACGTCATTATTTAGTATAGACACCCTTCATAGTGCCCACATACCATGTCCCGTTTGAGTTCCAGCACTAAAACAGATTCATCTTGCTGCTAAATTGTGCAACAAAACTCGTCTTGTGCATGCTTGCAGACTGGGAGGGAGGCCGAACCAGACCTGTAGCCAAAAAAAAAAGACGGCCTTATCCACAGCACCTTACAACCAGTAGTTAGAGGGACAGTCCCCCTGGAGACACTCAGGGTTAAGTGTCTTGCTCAGGGACATGATGGTTGTAAGTGGGGTGTGAACCTTTGTGGTCTAAGTTACTACTACCCTTATGCAATACCTATATATGTAAGGAATCTTACTGTTTACATTTAGATGCATGCTCTGATTGGGCTCGGTGCACCATATGTCATAATTCCATAATCTGAATAGCACTGCACACATGTGCACACACATTGTGTGTGCTGATCAGCCAGTCACAACAACACAGTCCTGTTTTATGATAACTTACATCCACCTTCCTCAAGTTTTCACTTCTTTTCCACAATTTCATTCCAGAAACTCCTAAATACTTTGCAACATGCTTTTTTAAAAAGTTGCCATAAAGTTGGACACTTTAGGGTTCAACAATCCACAAAAAGACTGGGAAATACTCAAAGGACTGTAGAGATACTGACTTGTATAGCAGGACTTGAAATGAATTATCGATTTTACATATTTTATAATTTTGAATAAATGCTACAACAAAAATGTAGTTTTTTTTTTTATAAAAACTCTCTTTAGGATCATTATTAATTTCTCATATCTGCAAACATAATTGGCTAATGGCATTTCTGTTCTGTTACCATCCATCAACATGGCAACCAGGAAGCTTGGACCTTTATACAGCCTGGGTTAATGAGACAGATCACATTCTTGGATGTTTCCCTCCACCGTGCAGAGGAAAGAGGCTTTAAGACAAGAAATAAGAGGCCAAACTTTCCACGTGGCCTTTGAAGCCAAAAATCAAATTAAGATCTAGACTGGGCACTGCAGGGAGCATCTATAAAGCGTTTAGATAAATATCAGTCAGGACAGATGTCATTAGTTTGCTAAAAAAAAATAATAATACAGAACTACAGAAAAAAAAAAACAGCATGCACATTTAGTTATGATTTGCATAGTAGAGCCCTTTGCTCAAAAGGAGCAGACTGACTTTTAGCGCAGATGAAAAGATGGCCCTGATGAAGCACATTAATAAATTTGAGTGTGACTTCAAAGCCCTACCTCCTTGTCGTTCCAATCGTGACAGTAGCAGACATGTTTCTTTTCATCCGCTACCCAGTTCTTGAATTTGCGCATTACGTCCTGTTTGGGATTAAAAGGGAATGAACAAGAAGCCATTAAAGGAGATGAAAAAGAATATAAACCCAGCAGGATACTGGGTAATTATTTCCTAAATGCAAGGCATCCTGATGCCAGAGCGAACAATGAATGCTCGTGCTGAAACAGTGGACGGGGGAGGTGGTTGTGCACGGGACCCTGGCAGGGATGCCACGCCAGAGAACCCCTTCGCCCCAATCCCTTCAAATCACAGTGCAACAGTCTCTTTGGACCAGCGGGAGGGACAACAAAAAAAGTGAAAAGTATTTCTTAAACATGGGTAATAAAACCAGGGTTAATTTCTCCAGCCTTGAAAGTCCTTCACGTTCACCGCGGCGCGCAGCAAGAATTCACACACGCAGGTAAGGTATTAATTAACACTTATCCAGGATTTTTTTTTCTTTTTGTGGTCTTTCCTGGCAATGTTTGCCTCATTTTTTTTATTTCCGCTGTTGAGGGCTGAGACCACAGGCAGGTCTGAGCCACGGAAGCCTCCAGAAGCAGGAAAAGGGTGGGAAAATGGGAGGGAGGCAGTTATAAAAAAATTAGTAATAAAGAAATTGAGCCTGTTATTGTTGACGTGGCCCCCGCAGAAATTAGCGGAACACATTCTTTTTGTTCCTGTCAACTTAACCTCCCCCTTCATAAAATAAAGAGGGGTGGGGTGGGGGAGATACGACGAGAAATCCCTTCTCCACCCCCTGTAACACTCCTCCCTCCCATCTCTCTCTTCCCTCCCCAAAAAAACCCCCCTGAGCTGCACTTCACAATCGCTCACTCCTTCCCCAAACCCCCCCCCCGCCCGCCCTTCTTTGAAAGAACAGAGGGAGAGAGGCTGCCAGAGCCTCAATTACACAATGGCAGAGAAAAAGCTCCACACACTGACCCCCAGCCAGCTGCATTCACTCTCGGCACATCTCTCTCCGCAGGAATTCTAAAGGCCTTTTAGCCAGGCGGGCCGAGCGAGGGGCGGCGGGAGAGCGGCGCAGGAAGAGCCGCGCGCCGGCCCAGGTCTTCACAGAGAGATTAATCATCTGTGAAATGGAAACAGCAAACTGCCGGTGACACGGCCTGAACCCACTCCAGGCTTCCCTCATCAGCTCCTGACCGCCGCTCCGGCCTCCTCTAACAGGCAGGTGTTAATAAAAGGCACGCGGGTCCCACCGGGGTCAAACGCAGACGCCCGCCGCCGGGAGAGCCTTTTCCCCGTGTTGGGTGGGATAGGGGTCTGTGGTTTGGGGGGGGGGGGCAAATCCCCGGCTCTTATTGTTATTTGTTAAGAGCCGCAAATGTGCCTTCGCGACGTCGACGACGCACTTGAAACGAGTGGCGTGTGGCATGTTTTTGCATCACTATCAATTCTATCATCTCAAATGGACTGATCGCCCCCCCCTCGAAAAACGAAAAAGTCACGAAGCTACATGCAATTTAATGTGCCGGAATAGCACATTTTTAGCAGTGCCCCGCGGTCGATAGATTCAATTCAACAATTACTAAATCTGTGTACGGCTCAGTTGGCATAATACTCTCAGACACTGGCGGGTGTCGTAGGTTTTCAATCATCCGTGAACAATTAGAATGACGGGGCCGGCGTGATTGTTGTTAAAATATGTAAAGTGTGTTCTGAGTGTTTCATTTGGAAAAAAAAATAAAATAAATAGAAGCCCCGCTAGGGTCTCAATAAATTTTTTTTTTTTTTTTTTTTAAATGCAGCGGCGCCATTGATGGGTGATTTCTGGGCAACTTCAACAAAAAGAAAAAGTGGAACATACCTGCTGGTGTCCGCTGCTGCTCGAACCGAAATTCAGCCGAATGTGCCGTATCCAGCCCCCCCCCGAACAAATTAATTATTTGCCTCCACCCCCGCCCCCCCTTCAAAAAAGCTCACTGATGTATTTGATAGGGGAGGGAGGGGCCGTTCTTTTCTTTGACGTCTAAAAGGACCCTTCCACAGACTCGGCCTGGCACGTCGTAACAACATTTGAGAAGTAATGCAGATCATTTTTATTCATTGCCTAAAATTGTCAGCAATTATGTGCGTCAGTGGCCACCTGCTTGGCCTGAATGGCTCCCGGGCCGGCAGACTGGGTGAGGGGGATTACGCTGAGGGGGACCGGCAGGGCCCGACAGCAGGTGAAATGGCCCTGCTCGTTAGTATAATGAGTGGTCAGAGCCTCCGCGTGCCGGGGACGCGAAATTGGGCGCTGAAAGACGGGATTAGCGCGCGCGCCCGCGACAGCCTGCCACGGGGTCAGCGCCGGGCCCGGCCCCGAGCGCCGGAGCGCCGCGGCGGAACAAAGATGGATCCTGGTTATCTCGCTGTTTAGGGGGAGTCAAAAGGAACAGAAAGCCAAACACGTGTCACGTTTAACAGCCAGTAGCCTCCGCTTCATTACTTTCATAATGCCTCCTTCGCTCCCATCCCCCCCTTCTGGCCTTTATGATAATACAGTCTCAGGGTCTTCATGCAGCAAACCCAGCTCTGTCTAATGGACCTATTTATCCCGGGCCTCACGGCGAAGCGCCGGAGACGGCTCCGCCGCAGCATATTCCAAACATTTATGGTATTAATATCTGGATGTGGGACTGTAGGTCACCCATTGTATGGCCCCACAAAATCCGCAGCGCCGGCGGCGCGAGCTGTGCTGTGATTTGAGTATTACTTCAGATGAAAAGACGCTTGTGGAAACACTTTCATTAGCTTGGCGCTGTGACCTGGGGGTTAGCGGCTGAATAAGTAACTCTCTATTAATGATTTCTGCAGCAGAACACCCCTGACCCCCGATCACTTTCAATCTCGCAGAGAAAAAATAGGGCAGGGGGGGGGTGGGGTGCTATGCAGGAGCGAGGAGGGGAGAGAGGAGAGAAAATACATACGTTTTCACACTCAAGCCAGGTGGCAGGGTTATCGTTGGGGAGCGTGAGCGGTGCATGGCATGCTGGGACATTGACCTGAGGATTTTCAGGCTCTTGTTTGTGGCAGGCGTGGACCAGTCGTCTGCTGGTTTACATAAAACCAGCTCAGCCCTCTTGAACCCGGTCTGCGGCCTCCTTCTGGAGGGCGACGCCCTCTTACTCCCACACACCTGCCCAGAGGACGAGAGATACCTGCTGTCACATAAACCTGCCACGCTGAGAACATGCGCTCTCGTCCTTCATCATGTACCGCACGCGGCCACAGGCAGCCGTAGATCAATATTATTGGCTGCCCTTGACATTAAATGGTACTAATGGAGGGTGGCATGAGTAAAATATTAAAAATGAGCCACAGTCAGATTAACATAACATTATATTTCCTTCAGAAAGGTCACAAATAATCACAAACAGCCCCATAGTCCAGCCTTTATAAACCATTATACTAATTTATTGTGTATGACACACTAGCCATGTGTCACTAAGGAATCATGCTGACTGACTGAGTCCAATGCAAGATTATTAATAAAGCTTTATTGTCATAGTACACAAAAATATACAAAATTATGCAAAATCATTCAAAACTATATAAACTATACAGATTTATATCTAGCTATACATGACAATACAGTACTATTGTACAAAACAATAGCAAAGAACAATAGGTAAGTGTTACATGGCTTTCCACACATCACAATAGGGTAGATATGTTTAGGTTGAGCAGCACAAGAAAAGCAGAGGACTGGGTTGGCCAGGTGATTGACAACTTATTTTTTGGTGCAAAAACATTCACATGTATGGCATCTTTACCATGGCAAATTATATCTAAGAATTGGGTTATTGTAATAGTAGCCTTTTATCAATTTATTATCATTCAATAATGTTGATGATCAACAATCAGCGTGCGTTATTTGGGTAAGAAAGACAATGATTGGAGCATTCTGTGAAGACGAAAGGGCGGGGTCCATTTCAAAACATTATAATAAACCATTTTATTATAATGCACAGAGCGGTAGCATATCACACTGTCACCCAAAACTACAAAATTTACTTTAGAGTTTCATAAATTGCTCGCATCATATTGCTGCCAGGGAAATACTATCATCGGACCCATAAAAATGTCACATTTCATCTCAAAATAAACAAGAACATAAAAAAAAGGCTTTATCAAGAGCTGGTACATGTCCCGGCGATGATGTAGTCCAGCGCAGAAAGACATTTCTTACTATGCACGGCATTTGCATTTTCATGTCTCACATATTTTTCTCAAAGCACTAGAGGCAATTGAGCTGAGACATCTGAGGAGCCTGCTGATGACAGACGAGACCCTGTGAGCGAAAGACGTCACTTGATTGATTCAGGACTATTTATCTCTGCTGTCATATTCCAGATACTCAACAAGTTTAAGCAACGCTTTCAAGCGGCAAGGGGAGGTGATTCACGTTATGTTTTACACGTGTACTGTTACATGGGCAAAGCCTTCTCTGTAATTTCAGAAAATTTCCCTGCTGCTTCTTCATAGAACCGTGAGCCAACGGACCTACAAGCAAGAATAAGAAAAAAAAAATCCCAATGGCTTTCTCCATCTGGATAGTGCTGCTAGGAAAAGAAATGACAGAAGATGATTTGAAAATACAGAAGACACTGACTTAGTGGAAAGAGCATTGCAGCAACCAAATGAAAAGGGTCCTATAGCTACTACACGTATGACCCATGCAAAAAATATTTCTATGTCTGCTACGTGCAGCGATAAGCATGCAACCTGTTCAACTGTTCAACCCGTTCACCTTCATATATATATATGTAAATGCTGCCGATCTTTATTGACATTTTTATAGAAAAGTTTATAGGAGGAGCCTGATGACTGACAGCTCCCATTTATGCTATTTCCTCATGCTGGATGACCTAAAGCCACGGCCATCAGTACATCTCATGGAAACATAATTAAGGATCATGTTTCTTTCATGTTTTACTTATTTATTTATATAAATCATGAGAATGCATTTGACATTATACTAGCTAACAAGCCCCATGCTTAACAAGTAGCACCAACATTGTGTGGCAGTGGTGGCCTAGCGGTTAAGGAAGCGGCCCCGTATTCAGAAGGTTGCCGGTTCGAATCCCCATCCGCCAAAGTGCCACTGAGCAAAGCACCGTCCCCACACACTGCTCCCTGGGCGCCTGTCATGGCTGCCCACTGCTCACACAGGGTGATGGTTAAAAGCAGAGGACACATTTTGTTGTAGCACTGTGTGCTGCAGTGCTTCACAATAACAATCACTTCACTTTCACATTGTAGAATAAACGTCAATTTCTTTACACCAAAGGTTTTTTAAATAATATGTGTCATTTGGATTGTCATTTCACTCAGTTTATTACAAGACTTTTCTCTCAAAATCAAGATTAACAAAGTAACCATGTATGGATCCACACCATTTTTGATACCAATTCCTCAAATTTGCCACTTAATAGTGTAAACTATTAAAAATGTAATGGTCCTTCTCTGTGTTTTCAGAAGACAGCCTTGAACTGGGAATAAATGTTTCTTGCACATCTGTGGGAGAACTACAAAGCGGCTCTGACCACAGGAAATAGGTGTTTTCTATTATAATGCATCAGCGTGATTATAACAACCACAACACAGAGCAGGCAGTTACCATGGCCATTTCGGAGCTGCCGGATAATGGTATAAACATTAAAGATGGCATATAACAACACGCGTTGGGTGGAGGAAGAAGGTATTAAAATACAAAAAAAAACGACCTTTAATCTTGCACTAGCACTCAAGGCAACTGAGGCGCTGTGTCTTGGCGCAAGCTGTCATCAGGCTATTCGTCCTCGTGGTGAAATGAAGTTAACCAATTACTCTTTGCCTAATCAGGCTGTTTTGGTTGCTCTCCTCTTCCAGAGGTACTCCACGGTATAAACAGTTCACTTACCAGACACAGAAAGGGGCTAATCAGCAGAATTATTGTTTTGCTGCTCCAATTTAGCAGCGCCGCAGTTCTGGGCTGATTGGAATGAAAATTTGCTATTGTGTGCCCGGTTCATGCTTGAACTTGAAGTGAAAGTAATGCAATGTGAATTTATTCGGAATGGTCAAAACTCTATTGATCAGGCTTTTGGAAGATCAGACTTTTGTCTATAGGTGATTTTTTGCGTGAGTAATTTTTTTGGAAATGTCCAACAAACGTGGTTGACTGTGGTTGAGAAAAACAGAACGTATGACCTGATACAGATTAAAAAAAAACAAAAAAACAGAACATATCACCTTTTACACAACTACGGATCAATAAATCTTTAGTGGCAAGGGAATGAAAATCAGAAGCATTTGTATCATCTCTGAAAGAATGTCTTACATTGCAGGAATCAGAAATGTCGTGTCCTCTCGGCTCTATTATGGGAGAACATATAAAAATAATTTAAAAACTTGATTTGAAATAAAATATGACAAATATTAGGATACAATATAAGAGACACTGTTATATACCAATGGTATTTACAATAGTATTCACCATGTGCCATTTAGGAAACAGATTTTTATCAACTTTATAGAGTGTTTGTAGAGGGTTGGAATGTAACAGCATGTGCGTAATGGCCACATGGTGCATTTTACAATACGGTTATTTTTTTTTATATTTTCACAATGAATCTGATGTAATATAAAAAGTTAATCTGATATGCACAAGAGTCAAAATGAATAGATTAAATAATGACACAGCACAACTGATTTACAGATGTATTTCAAACATGTATTTTATAAGTGTTCTAAAAGTACCTTGAATATATTTCTTCTTTATCTAATGTCCACAACTCATCCTGCAACTTCCAGATCTGAGTACGTCTGCAAAGACAGCACTTAAGAGTCTGCGGCGCCACAAAAAAAGACTTCTAAGAACAGGGAAGGTGGGGCAGAACCTGGTTTTAGAAGTCAAGTCTGACAGAGTCTGACAATTAATATTTTACTGCTTCACCTCGGTAACTGGCCTGTATTTTGAAGGGACCATTAGCAGGTGTGCTGTTATTAACGTCATCCTGAAGAGCCCTAAAAAATGACCTTTTGTCAAAGCAACCGTGTATGTGTAACTCAGCATGGTCAACACAAAGCGAAGTTAAACTGCAGCTCCCAACAGTCCTTCTGTACCTTGTTTACCTTGTTATTAGAGGTCATTAAACTATTACTGCTCATTGTCCCAGGAGTATGTTTAAATTTTTTTCAGCTCTTAACCAGTCTGCGTGTCAGTGACTAAAGTTAAATTGCCTTCTTCACGTTTCCGGAGAAAGTTTAGATTAAAAAAAAAAAGGTCATAAAACAACGCACAAAACCTCCATGATTACCAATGATCACACTAAGGTACATGTTCCATTGTCGGTGCCTGGAAGGGTATGTGATCAACATAATTTCATCAAATTATAGCGTTCGCTGGTAGTTAACTTCCTCTACATGTTGTCACACGTGAAGAGGGGAAGAGCGTGATTTAGACCTTGTGCATTCCTTGGCCCGCTTTTAAGCTGCCTCGCACTAACGACGTGCTGAAATCCCCTTAGTTTTCAAAGCCGTAAAAATTGACTTTATGGGTCCGTCAGGAGAGGTGCATAGCAACTGTCACTCCATCCCGAAAACAAATATAGATTTACGGCCCTACGTGCTTTTACGAATATGTTTAAAAAATAAATTAATAACTTGTACAAGAAGCTCGGTTTAAAAGTGAATAATAATAAAAAAAAAAAAACTTCACTCACAACATTGTATTATATTCCAAAATTATAGGATGTCGCCGGAAAGATGTTGACAGGTTGTTTGAATGGCGCTTGGTTTAAAAATATTACAATTGCACTCGAGCAACAGCCAAAAAAGCAACTGGGTGGCGTTTCATTAGCGCAATTCTTTATTGGAAATAAAGTGTAAATTGAAATGAAGGCAGAGTACAGGACACCGTTTTTGAAACAGGCCGGAGATTTATGCGGTTGAAGATTGAGCGTATCGGGGTGGATCGGGATTTCATTAGTTCTGACAGAGACAATAACGGTGTTCATTCCCTTTTTCATACCAGTCCGCTGTCATCATCATTTTTTTCCCAGACCTGGTGAGTCTGAGTGGGTCTTGATTGAAAGAAACCATCATATGCACATCACTGTTGTCCCACATCATTCAGAGAACAAACCTTTTTAGATCCTTAACTACCACAGCAGTGCTGATTGCACAGGCACCGGCAATTTCCTAACCAACCGCCACCTGAACAATGATGTGTTCGGCTTTCAGACCCTCCAGCCTTTCAAAGGTGAATCATTTCACAGTTTGGAACGAGATCTCCATAGCAACTCCTCTTTGAGGGGTTTAGAATCACCATCCAGTAATTCTATGATCATCAGGCCCAGCCATTCCCAATGGTTCTTTTCACAGCGGACAGGGAAGGGGGGCGGGCGAAGGAAGCTGAAAATTCTACAGTCTATTTCTGGCAATTCATCGAGCAGCCCCATTAGAATTCAAAATATTTCGACCTTCAATCACCAAGCATGTTATCTGAAGCTGCTGTGATCTCCAGTCAAGACGGGGTAGACGTTTTAGTCTAATCACACACAGTGAGTGGAGGCTGACAGAAACTCCTCATTCTGCCAGAATCAAAATGCTCATTTTAACGCGGTGACAGTATCTCAACACAACGGCCGCAAACACAAGGAGGACGGTTCTGGCCTCCCCCTGGAAATGGAGCACAAACACGGGGGAGCGGCTCAGCGCCTCGCTGCAATCACATTACTCATTATAACTGTATAGACTGTAAATGCGGGGCTGCACACAGGGAAATGAATATACTTTCACATAAGAGAAGCCCTAAACCGCAAACCCGGCTCGACGTTTCATGATGGGGAAAAGCATGAGGCAGAAAGCACATCATTTATGAACTCTTCACGGACTGATGTTTAAAAACATAGAAAGCGATTATTCCATTACATTATTCAACATTGTTACAATACTGTTGCTGTTAACATAAATAGCGCATAGATTATCACTTGGACCGTGTGAAATTTAACATAACACAATTATATTTTAACATAACACAATTTCTTAGCACAATTAAAAAGACAATTCTTATGCGTAAGGCAAAATATACGTAAAGAAAAAAAATTAAGTACACAGAATATAAAGTGCTGGAATTTGGTGTACAGGCAAGTTTATATTCTGACACATACTATATCATCCATCAAAGACAAAATTGCTTTGTGCCACTGAGGAAAAAACCAAGCAGCATACACAAGAACACACAATAGTTATAATTTTAACTGTACTTCACATTATTTATACTATAAACCGAGCTAAAAACCCCATTGCTTTTGGTGTTTCTATGGTTTTACAGGTTGAGTAAATGAAAATAAAGAACTTAATAACTGTTCGTTGGTGTACATTATGTATTGGCATTTCCATTGATTACATTGATTTTAACAAATTGCAGTTTGGGGCTTGGCTCTATTCAGAAAATCATTTTGGTATTTTAATAGCAGACAGCTTTCTTAACTCTTCAGAAATCTGTTCTGGGCACATCACCTTTAAATTGGTGCCTTTTAAATGTGTTTAGCAGGCACCTGCATGTTTCATTGGTCACATGTGTGTGCACATGTGTGGAATTGTTTGTTATTTTGGAAACATGGGCACATGGCAATAAAATGAGTAACGTGCCAACAAACATGTGCCAGACCGCTGGTGTACAGATCAAGTTGGGGTGCAAAAGCACACCGCAGCTTGTCAAAATAGAGCCCACAATCTCACTTCCATCAATGCATTTAGCAGACGGCCTTATCCAGAGTGACTTACAATCAGTAGTTACAAAGACAGGCCCCCAGGGGTTTGAACCTGGGACTTTGTGGTCTTCTGGTTCATAGGCGAGTGTCTTATCCACTAGGTTACTAACATCTCAAGACCATGAAAGACGTAATTCACAATATAGCAAATGTTACATCTCATCAATTCAGACCACCTTCTCTTCGTTTTAATGCAATTGTGTTTTGCAATGAAGACAACTAGTGCCATTATTTCAATACTGAACGATCCATAAAATTATCTTATCTTAATACAGTACATTTGTCAACCCTACTGATAATATTGATTGCTCAAAGAAATTAGTAACCATCTGCGTATAGTCAGTGTAAAGTCTGTTCTTAATCTGAAGTGTGGCGAGATCAGCAGGACGTTCCAGTAGAGGTTTTGGACGAATGTGTCCCCTTAAATGAAAGCTTCTCTGCGACTATATGTCTTTCATTTGGCTAAGAAAACACAAGACTGGGTAACCACCAGCGATTTTCTCATCTTTATCAGCATTGCTTCATAGAGACTGTCCTTACTGGTTCGCAGCCCAGCGCAGCATTTTTGTGCAGCAGCATGCAGGTGCAATTTAAGATTAAAGAGTGGAAGCGGTTGCGTGAGCCAAGCCAAACATCAGCTTTCCAACTGACTCACCACATCCATTCCGTGCAAATCTCCGCCGCGACCACCGTATACCGTCGGCCCATTGCAATGAGCAAGAATAACATTATAGGAGGGAAAAGGAGGTAGAAATGTGCACCAGACCAGGC
Organism: Denticeps clupeoides; assembly: GCF_900700375.1. NCBI lineage: Eukaryota > Metazoa > Chordata > Actinopteri > Clupeiformes > Denticipitidae > Denticeps > Denticeps clupeoides. Next base: position 15,237,373 of record NC_041715.1, read on the forward strand.
CACTGGAGTGTGGAGGAGAGGATTCTCTCCTCTGCGTTTTCTCCATCTCCGCGGTGGCTGTGATTGTTCCCATAAAACCAGCAGGAACGAGTCCACGTGAGGCCGGCAGAGCCGTCTGTGGGGAACTCCAGGGACCCCTGCATAGACAGGAAACAGGAGTGTGTCTCCGTCTCATTCCCTGGCACAGAAACCCAACCACCCCCACTGATCCAGCCACCGGCTAGGCACTGGGACCATTTACCCCGGAAAGTGTTCCCTTCTGTGAGACTTGGGTACACGAGGGAGTCAGCTTTCAGGACACCAAAAATGCCCCCTAATAGTTTTTGGAAGATTGTGAAAAACTATATCCACAGTCTACCCAGACTTTTTTAAAGTCATTACGGTGAGGTTTCAGAAATATGCCCGGAGTTGTGCAACCGCGCTTACGCCACAAAGCAGAAAATCCTGTTCGGTCAGCGCCTGGTTTCAGCTACGCCGCCGTCCTGGCGGAGAGCTTCGCCAGCACGCCGACAAGTGTTCCACCAACACACATGGCCTGTTCCAGGAAGGTATGCCAGCTACTCTCTCCTGAGCGCTGACAATTAATGTACGCTTCCAAAATTAGTCATGTCTAAACCTGGCAACTCCCTGTTTAATTTCGCCGAACGGATGTAGGAAGGTGAAGATTAAAAAAGTAAGTGAAAAGTAAAGGGAAGGCTTAGCATAAGTAGCATGATGGCTAAAGTTGTAAGTGCATGAAATATTTAAAAAAAGAAAGTAGAACAAGGGCTGAACTGATATCTGAGAGAACGAGCTTTCATTTGATCACGTGGACAACTGTGAAAACTGGCTGAGAAGTTAGTATGGCGTCAATATTTTACAAATCAGCATTTACAATATGGTTATGAATGTTTTTTTAACACACTTAGCACACTCATATGGGAATAAAAATAGTAAATAAAGTAAAGTAAAAATAATATTTAGTGTTAATATTTATTTTAATACTTAATTCATGTAGTTGCTGTCACACATAGGACTTAATTTTTGCGTATTTGGATTTAATAAAACTCATGCATTAATTTGATGTGGATGCTTACTAGAACCTGCAGCGTTTAAATACAGATATGGATGGCAATCAGTTATAAATGGTCTTCGTGTCATTAACTGGAATTGTTGCAAAAGGAAAATAATGATATAGCACGCCTGTTTTACCCATGCATTTAAAAGTGTGCATTTTACATGTATTCAAAAGTATTCTGACACATTAATTAGTGTAATAAAACAGGTTACTACATACTTTTGTATCATTTGTAATTATTATTCATCCATCACTACCTTTTTAAAGAATTTTGACAAAGCCCGGTCAATTCATATGCGACTGAAATTTAAACAACAGTAAAAATTGTACTGCAACATGAAAATGCTGACACATTACCCTGTTAAAAGTCTCAGGCTGTGCACGCACCCAGCAAAACTGTAGCATAGCACGAGACCAATCAGTATGGAAAACAGCATGTTTTGCAAAGCATATGGCTCCACACAAGACAACGTGCATTCCCACCACCATATAATCAAGCAACACAAAAGAGGGGCTCTGAATGTTGAAGTATGTTCCATCTGACACCAGCTAAAAGTTTTGTGTAATTACGAAACAAAGCCAGAAATTGTTAACGGTTAAGTGGTAGGATGAACCGCACATACTCCATGGGATTCATGAAAGGAAAAATAATGTTAAGTCATAACAGGGAACTGTAAATCCATAATGGAAAAGTGTCTGCCTGTGTGCCCTGGTGGTTTCCAGCCATTTTTCAAGAAGGCTGTTTTCTACAGTGCCAAAATAAAGGAGCTGTTTTTAGTTAAATGCATGCTTTGGTACACCACATGACCATATCAGGAAGCGCTGCCCTGCTCAAAAAAAATTAAAAATACAAGCACTGTTACCAGCATGACTGGCATACTCAGCGCTGGCTATTCTACCAAAGCTAACTTGGTGGTGCATAAGCGCGCAATGATGAGACCAGGTTGCCGGATCAGCTTCATTTGTAGGTACACCAGCATCTCTATATGCTGGTCAATCAGCTACACCAGACATTAAAGTTTATTACTCTTAATTTTGTCACCAGATTGACCAAAATGCAACCTTTACTTCTGTTCACGGACTCTGGACTCAGCTGTAAATTGCTTTAATAAAAACCACATGAATAATCATTACACAACCTTTTTTTCAGTGTTACAAATGACTTCACAAATTATGGGCTGATTACTGTAATGCAATTGATGGACGGAACTTAAACAATTAAAATACCCACAAGACATTGTGGTTTGCAGTCTGTCGTTTACCGCTCGGCCGCATACACTTTCCATATGCTACACTTCAAAATACCGTATGGTGAGGAACAAGAGGCGCTGTAACTGCTTAAAAGGCCCGAACCACTGAACAAAACCAATATTAACATACAGCACTCCTCCCCAAGGACACACAACAGCAATCAGGAGAGCATTCTGAGGCAGGGAGGCTGTTCTCGATTACTCACTTAAATGCACTTTTATGTGTGGGCACAACCTCGTCTACAGGCAAGAATATCATGATGCAGCGCAGTGGCGGAAACAACAATGGCGCTCAATCTCTTCTATAGAATTTAAACAGCCTCCGTCTGCACAAGTGATTTCATAATGCGTTGGTTCATAAAGATGCTCCTTATATAAGCTGTCGCGCTTGCCATATGCACAGATTTGTAATCATACACATTTAAAGGACAGAGAGATGCATCACGTGTCGTTAGTATTATTTATCGGAAGAAATTATGCTTTTATATCATGTTGAAAATGAATTTTAAACTGAGCTCAGGTCCGGTGGTGATTTTACAGGACCCGGGGCACACTCTGTCACATTGAGTCTGTTGAAAGCCTATTGGAAAATGGCCTCGGAACTGAAATGGCACACTTATTATACTGTCCACAGAGTAATCCCTTGCACAGAGAACCCGAGAACAATATGGGCAAAATGCTCGGCATTGTGACGCTGTCCATTTGGCCCCTCTCTCTCCGACTGCCGTGGCAGAGTCACTAATCAGAGCTCTTTTCACATAATGGGAAAGTCAATAGCCGCATACAATCAGTAAACAAATTCGGCTATTTTTAAAAGAGCCTGCGTCTCCATTTTAGTGGCGGCAATTTAAATTATTCTACCGTGTAACACTTTAATTGTCTAAGACAAAGACATTGTCAAAGGCACAAAGGAACTCCAGGCAGAGGGAGAACTACAAGTAATTTCTGTGCTGCCATAGTAAGATGACAAGCGATAAGTGTTTTGCAAAAGCATCTGCTGCAAGGCAGTTAGAATAAAACTGCGATTATCAACCAAATACAAACTATTTGTTTTCAAGGCTCAAAACCACACATATACGCTGCTCAAAAAAATAAAGGGAAGACTTAAACAACACAATGTAACACCAAGTCACTCACACCAAACTCTCCACTTAGGAAGCAACACTGATTTACAATTAATTTCACACGCTGTTGTACAAATGGAATAAACAGGGGGAAATTATAGGTAAGTAGCAAGACGTCCCCAATAAAGGCGCGGTTCTGCAGGTGGTGACCACAGACCACTTCTCAGTTCATGTGCTTGCTGGTTGATGTTTTGGTCACTTTTGAATGCTGGCGGTGCTTTCACTCTAGTGGTAGCCTGAGACGGAGTCCACAACCCACACAAGTGGCTCAGGTAGTGCAGCTCATCCAGGATGGCACATCAATGCGAGCGGTGGCAAGAAGGTTTGCTGTGTCTGACAGTGTAGTGTCCAGAGCATGGAGGCGCTACCAGGAGACAGGTCAGTATGTCAGGAGATGTGGAGCCCTGCCAGAGCCCTACATGAGGGCACAACGTCCACAGCATGTTTGGCATTTGCCAGGGGACACCAAGATTGGCAAACTCGCCACTGGCGCCCTGTGCTCTTCACAGATGATGGCAGGGTCCCACTGAGCACATGTGAGTCTGGAGATGCCGTGGAGAACGTTCTGCTGTCTGCAACATCCTCCAGCATGACCAGTTTGGCAGTGGGTCAGTAATGGTGTGGGGCGGCATTTCTTTGTGGGACCGCACAGCCCTCCATGTGCTCGGCAGAGGTAGCCTGACTGCCACGAGGTACCGAGATGAGGTCCTCAGACCCCTCGTGCGGCTGGCCCCGGCTTCCTCCTAATGCAAGACCATGCTGGACCTCATGTGGGTGGAGTGTGTCAGCAGTTCCTGCAAGACGACAGCATTGATGCTATGGACTGGCCCGCCTGTTCTCAAGAGTTTTTGTGTGACTTTGTTGTCATCACATTTAACTATGCAAAGAACAAAGTATTTAACAGTATATTGAAGAACATTTCGTTCATTCGGATCTAGGATGTCTTATTTTTGTGTAGTGTATGTTGTTGGGAGGGGAAAAATTATGCTCATTTGTTTTCACTGACTAGTGGTTTACCAAATCATTTCTTTATGACAATGTCTAACCTTTTCCCTTACCACAAAACTCAATGCCTTTGTTATCATTTTGCATGTTTCTACAAATTGATTTTATGCTAACAAATCGTTTTGACAGCAAAAAGCAGATTCGGCGGCGTGAAATGGATATGTCGGCAATATGAGGGAACCCCAATGCAAAGGAGGTGGAGAGCATCACAAAAGACACAATGAGAGGAGAAAAGGATCGGCCTTACGTTCTCTGACGAGTTGAGGCGAGCTGAGCGTGAGTTGAACTCGCGTGACTGAACTCAGGGTGTCGGGCCGACGCTAATTAAACAAGCAGGAGGTCACCGTCTTCCCGTGATGGCCGGTACAGGCCCCCGCGTGACGCCTTTTCCATGTTCGTGCTTTAAAGTCAATATCATTAGAAAACATCATGGGTCTACGGTGGTTTCTCTCTTATATCGTACTGCAGTTATATCATTCATATTTATATTCACCTCGCCGTAGTTGTGTAATAAACCAAAAAAGTGCAAACAAGGTCTCTCTGTGATGGCAGCATTTCACACTCTTGACTTCTCTCCACCAGCTGAAGTTAAACTTGTTTCCAGCAGTCCTGAAGGTCCAAGCCGCTACAAGAACGCTAAATATGTTCCTTGCGTTGGATCCTTCATCGAGGCTCATCTTCGTCTCCATAACCGCCGCGGGGCAGAGCGCCTTCCAACTTTCGCGTGGTGCAGCGCAGCCCGGGAAAGGCGGCTAATAAAACGGCCGTGTCGGAAGCGCACCAGCGCTGCACTCTGCCCCGGTAGTAAATGTTCTTACAAGACCATAAACAGCCTGTAAAGCTCAGCCACGGCACCGGGTAACGGGCGTGCGAGGGCCGGTGTCGCGTTTCCGTGTCCCGCGCCGCGAAGCGCTTTGTGCTACCGTGGAGACTGAAAGGCGAGAGTTTGGCACTGTGTGCAGGCAACACTCAGCGCCCGGCCTTTCGCCGATAAAGCCTCGCGTGACTGCGTGGTAGTAGCCTGGTGGGTACCACACATGCCTGTGAACCAGAAGAACCAGGTTCAAATGCCACTTACTACCATTGTGTCCCTGAGCAAGACACTTAACCCGGAGTGTCTCCAGGGGGGACTGTCCCTGTAACTACTGACTGTAAGTCGCTCTGGATAAGGGCGTCTGGTAAATGCTGTAAATGTAAATGTGACTGCGAGTGCCCTCGTCCGGAATGAAGCAAATAATGATGAGAATGTTGGGAGAGCGCGGCGCGGCGTGGCGCGGCGCGGCGCCCGTGTTGGCGTGGAGGGGGAAAGGAGCGGAATGCCGGCGTGCACGTGAAGTGTGAATAAGCTGCGTACCTGGCAGGCTGGAGGCGTCGTGTCTTTATTTATTCCCCCGCCTTTGATTCAGGTCGGCGGTGCAGAAGGGGAAATTTTCAGCTGCGCCCTGACTCTTTGTCGGGGTTCCGTGGAAGGCTGACTTCCTGGCAGTGAGGGGGAAAAGGGAAAAAGGAGAGCGAGCGTGTCGACATAACCTTGAGCTCCGCGGACGTTATTCCGGAACGTGGGAGTTTTTGAATATGGCGCGGAGCACGGTGCCAGGCGTCACCTCTCCTTGCAGAAACAAAGGTCAGTTAAGCACATTTGATCACTTGATTAAAAAAAATCCCCAGTGTCGGAACACTAAGCCCAATTACAAGGTCAGATAATCCCATAATAGATCAATTGTGTTGGGAATCCAGAGGAAAATTGCCTGACAGATACACAGAAGGGTGGGGGGATCAGAGGAACACAGCCCCATGTCGGGCCCATTGAAAGATTTCTCCTTCGGCGCCAGGAGAGCTTCGAGAGTCCTTCATGTCGTAATGAACGAATGCAAGAGTAATGACGCTTAAAAAAAAAAAAGGAAGAAGAAAGAATGAAAAAAAAAAAAAAGCGGTCAGAGGAACCCACAGCTTTCCATCTTGAAGTCCTCACCTGGTGCTTCACATTTACGTGATTGGCCGGTGGAAACTGGAAAAGCTGCAGGGACAGAAATTGCCTGAGCCTGCTGAGATAAGGCTGGAGTCGTGCAGCAGCGGAACCCCGTCTTAAAAATGTAAAACGATGCCCTCGTGACGCAGGGAATTAGCGATGATCGCGTTTACCCGTCAAATTCCACCATCTTTACAGCACGGGGCAAAGCAGAAAGGGAAAGAAAGGGAACCAGTGGTCAGAAAACGGGCAGAATAATGTTTGGTTTTGGCGAGGGCGTTGTAATAAACGGTGAGCAGTCGATATTTCATCTTATCTGGCCACGCCGAGAAACCCGCTGCGGCCGGCGAAGGGAAACCCCCGTGTTTAATACTTATCGTCCCCTCCTGTACCAGGGATCTGTCGGGCGGCGGCTGCTAAATCCTTTATGGTCAGGTGCACTGAGATTAGCTACTGGCCGCACTTCCCACTGCCGCCCAGTTGTGCTCAGATGTGCGGACCTGTTGATGTGGACTTATCTGACTTTAGAAGGGGGGGGGGGGGTGATAACGGAGAAAAGGAGCTTTGATTCTGATGGAAGATCAGATGAAGTCTCTTCTGGGGGAGGAAGCTGACATTTGACCCAAACTATCCTGTTCTTTTCATTTTTGCAATATCATAACGTGCTGACTATATAAAACTAAGATGTGTGTGTGTGTGTGTGTGTGTGTGTGTGTGTGTGTGTGTGTGTATATATACATACACACACATATATATTTATATGTGTGTGTATATTTCTTAGTTGTATATATATATATACACACACACACACTATAGTAGTAGTATAGTAGTATATAACTAGTATATATATATATTATGTAAGTACATATTAGGTATGGTATATTAAAATGTTAGAAGCATACCTTGCAAGACTGATGTTGAGAACGTCTCTGTGGTCCATCAGCTCCATCAGGAGACATGTCTGCAGATTTTAAAAAAAAGACCATTAATGACTTATACATTTAATTAGACAAATTAATCCATCATTACATCTGGTCATTGATGACCAGTGACACAATTATGTCACCCACTGGCCACTTAATTCGATTTAATCCGCGCGCACAAACGCTCGGAGATAAACTGGGGTCCCATCCGCCAAGTTGAGGAGCACGTGTTTGTGTGTGTGTATGTGTGTGTGTGTGGGGGGGGTTCGTCCTGCGTCGCCACGCGAGAAAGTGTCGGGCGTGATTACGTAACAGCACCGACGTCTTAATAACCGAGGGGCGCAGAACGGATCCCACCGACACGGCGCCATCACCCCACCCGCGCGCGCACACTGCTTATCATTAATAATAAGCTCTTGATATAGTAGTATGAGCCTAAATTAGTGTATTTACAGTGTTGGATGTATAGCACGCGTATCTAGTGGCAACAACACCAGGATAAATTGTACCGCGTGAGTAGATGCAACGATTCCGCGTGTAATTGGTGAGCATCGGGCCCCATTAAAAGCTCACACATCACCTTCACACGTCATGTTCGTAGCAGGAGAATGAAGATTCCACTCTTCTGGTCTGTGTGTGTGTGTGTGTGTGTGTGTGTGTGTGAGACACTCACTTGAACTGTAGGTATTAAAACATCACAATGGAACATAACGCCGTTTGCATTTCTACTTTATTTTCACACAGACAAGCACGTGACATTTTCCATTTCTACTTTGGAGACTCAGAACCAACAGATCGTCTGATCCGTGGGGATTAGTTCATCATCCACGGGGAGAAGTTACCGATCCGAGGACGGGGGGCTGCAGGAATCCGGCCCGGCCGCGACTCGGAACACCCTTTGTATCGAGTGCGTTAATTAATAGGTCGGGATTCATCATTTATCTTTTGTTGCTCGACGCCGTGATGGATGCGCCGTCACTTGGGTTCACGACAAAGGATGCGCGGCGTTTTGTTCCACCCAGATAAATCACGCGCATTGTTTAAGGTACATTGATCAATCTAATGACGTGTAATAGGCTCCTAATTGGACTACTCGGGACGCTAAATGAAGTTTTACTTTCAGCGTCTCTGCGATTTTTCATAGTATTTAGACCCCCTCTCGTCCCCCACCCCCCTCCAAAAACCCCCCAGTGTATTATATTCACATTCTGGATTTATTACAATGCCATTCTGACCCGAATCAGTAGCTGCAAGAAATTCTATTTTCTTAACAAACATGCAGAAACAATATGAACAATTGTAATATTGCACAATTTTCAAATAATTAAGAGGATCTATTGTTAATATTAAAGAGGATCTGCTGCAGGATCTATTGTTAATATTAAAGAAGATCTGCTGCAGGATCTACTAAAGCCACGGTATGTTTATTGTCGGAGGTTTATTATAATGCGCAAATAACCACAGTTATTAATACCGCAATTAATTTCCTGTCAGCAGTCGGGCTCTTCCTCCCCAGCGTCGTTATTTGGTGAAGTAGCAGGATGTGAATTATAAGGAGGCTGGACGTAGAATTAAAACAACTCCCAATTATAAATCGATTATATTTGTGAGTGAGTGTGTGTATGTGTATGTGTGTGTGTGTGTGTGTGTGGGGGGGGTCATTAAAATATCGCTCCCCAAAACATCTTTCGAGCCACCATCAAATCTGCTGTCTGTCCCGAGGTGTCGAGCACCCCACCCCCCCCCCCCCCCCACCCCCTCTCTCTCCCTCTTTTTTTGCATTTCAATCAAATTTGTTTATGCGGAATCGACATTTAATAGTGCTAATTGCACTTCAGTCAAATTGCGGTGATTGCAGAAACGAAGCAATTTCCCTGGGATTTGAATAAATTGTTGTATATTCACCTCTCCATAGGTGGGGATTTAAGGCAGAGCGCCTCGGAGCAAATTGCGCCGCGCCGGACCGGCAGCATTCAGCCTCCATAATGGCGCATTATTTGGCCGCTCTGAATACAGTAATGCGCCGCGGCCATTCTCGGGGAAAATTGCTTTAACTTTTAAAGGGAGGATGATTCACGGCGGAGCAGCCATTCTTACATCATGTCATCAGGGCCGAAATGTTTTAACAAGCTGCGGAAGACGCCGGCATAATGCGTAAAAAAAAAAAAAAAAAACACGAGAAAACAAGATCCTTTTCGGCAGAAACGAACCCACAAACGCGCTCCGATCTGGCCGATATTGTACATTTAATCGGTGATGATCGAATTCACGTCGCACCTTAATTTCTTCATGTGTAATAATAATAACAATAGTTTATTACATTCCTTATTATTCTTATTATTATGTTGTAACACGTTTTTTTAAACCGACAAACACGTTTGATTTGTCATCATCTCCTGCACCGTCTAGAGAATAAACTTCTCTAGTTCACTTTATTCCTATAAAGGCGTTTAAAAGTAGCGCTGGTGAAGGCAGGTGCGTAACACCACACACACATACACACACACACACACACACACACACAAACACACACATATATACATACACACATACAAATGCATACAAATATATACACACATATACACACAGATACAAATACATACACATACATACACACACATAAATACACACACACATAAAAAATACATCTCTGTACACACATACACACATACATTCACATACATACACACCTTTACACACACATACACATACCTGCACACACACATACACACACATACAAATACACACCTGCACACACACCTCTGCACGCAGGGTTCACCTGTTGTGTTGAGTCCCTGGAGGTTCTCACAACTCCTCAGTCCCGAGCTGCAGGTGTATTAAACGGAGACCAACCTGAGACACAAACAGAAACTTCAGCCCAGACACCGGCTACACGGCGCACCTAATTAAAACAAATATATATATACATATTTTAAAAAACTAAAGTCGCGACGACTTATGTCTTTAAGTGACAGAGGAGCGATGAATGGCGATAGGAACCTGCCGAAGATGAAGACGACAGCCTCCGTGTCCAGGATTTCCTCTGACGAGATGTCTGCACAGGTAAAACACATCTGACCACACACACACACACACACACACACACACACACACCGATTATCAATAAATAGCGGCCACATGCAACCTCCAGACTGGTCCATACGGGTGGAATGCGAAGTGATGAGAAGAAGAAGAAGAGGAAGAAGGAGAAGAGGAAGAAGGAGAAGAGGACGCTTACCCCTCTGCAGAAGTCGCGCTCATTAACGACGCATCGCCGGATAAAAAAAAATGGCGCGTCGTCATGCGCTCGGCGGGTCAAATTTATAATAAAAAAAATTCATAATCGTCGGGTGGGAGAGAGAGGGGAGAGAGGGAGGACACACACACACACACACACTCACACACACACATAAGAAGGATAAGAGCAGATCTCCCCGCGCCCCGACGGCGGATTATTGATTGACGGGCGCGCCGTGACGTATTTCTGTCATGGCGGCGGCCGCCATTGGCCGAAGCGCGGCCGCGCGCCGAGTATCGGCGACGCTGATTGGCTGCGGCGCCCGGGCCGCCCGTACTTCAAAGGCCGCGCTCCCCGCCGCTAGGCTAGAATAAGTAGTTCCGAGGCAGCAGCCGGAGCCCTGTCCTCCTTCTCCTCCTTCTCCTCCTTCCTTCTCCTCCTTCTCCTCCTTCTTCTCGTTTGTTTTGTTTGTTGTTGTGGGCTTTTTTTTTTCATTTTGTCGTCGCCAAGGGCTCCAAACTCGGGAACGAGCTCGGCTATGGCTACTTCTATACTCGGGGTAAGACGCTTTATTATTATTTAGTAATATTATTTTTCCAAAGTTTTATGCCGCTTTGGTGAAACGACTCGCCACGCGTTTTTCACCACACGCGTTAAAAAAAATAAATAAAAAAAAACTTTTTAAAATCTTTTTATAAAGTTGCGTCCGCGCTTTTACAAGTTTTATACCGGGTCGGATAATAATAAATCTCTCTCTCTCTCTCTCTCTCTCCCTCCCGCCCAGGAAGAGCCGCGCTTCGGAACTACCCCCCTGGCCATGCTGGCCGCCACCTGCAACAAGATCGGCAACACCAGCCCCCTCACCACCCTGCCCGACTCCAGCGCCTTCTCCAAGGCCGGATTCCACCCGTGGAAACGCGCCTCGTCCAGCTGCAGCCTGGGCGGCGGCCTCCCCGGCTTCGCCGTGGCCACCAGCCGCGGCTCCACCGGACTTACGTCGAGCACCGGCACCGGCAGCAGCGCCTTCTGCCTGGCGTCCACGTCCCCGACCTCCTCGGCCTTCTCCGCCGAGTACAGCAGCCTGTTCTCCAACTCGGCGGGCGTCGCCACGCAGGACTCCGGCCAGTCGGCGTTCATCTCCAAAGTGCACACGTCGGCGGAGAGCCTGTACCCGCGGGTCGGCATGGCGCACCCGTACGAGTCGTGGTACAAGTCGGGCTTCCACTCGACCATCTCGGGCGACGTGGCCAACGGCGCGTCGTCCTGGTGGGACGTGCACACGAACCCCGGCTCCTGGCTGGAGGTGCAGAACCCCGCGGGCTCGCTGCACTCGGGGACCCCGCAGGCCATCCACTCGCAGCTGGGCGGCTACAACCCCGACTTCTCCACCCTGACGCACTCCGCCTTCAGCTCCACCGGCATCAGCCCCGGCGCGTCGCACCTCCTGTCCACCGGCCAGCACCTGCTGACGCAGGACGGCTTCAAGACGGTCATCCCCGCCTACTCGGACACGTCCGCCGCCAACGCCATGATCTCCGGCGCGGCGCCCGCCATCGGGAGCTCGTCCCGGTCCTCCAGGAGATACTCCGGCCGGGCGACGTGCGACTGTCCCAACTGCCAGGAGGCGGAGAGGCTGGGGCCCGCCGGGGCCAGCCTCCGGAGGAAGGGACTCCACAGCTGCCACATCCCGGGCTGCGGCAAGGTGTACGGCAAGACGTCGCACCTCAAGGCGCACCTGCGCTGGCACACCGGCGAGCGGCCGTTCGTCTGCAACTGGCTGTTCTGCGGCAAGCGCTTCACCCGCAGCGACGAGCTGCAGCGGCACCTGCGCACCCACACCGGCGAGAAGCGCTTCGCCTGCCCGGTGTGCAACAAGCGCTTCATGCGCAGCGACCACCTGAGCAAGCACATCAAGACGCACACGGCCGGCGGCGGCGGCGGCGGCAAGAAGGGCAGCGACAGCGACACCGACACCAGCAACCTGGAGACGCCGCGCTCCGAGTCGCCGGAACTCATTTTGGAGGGGGTCAACCCCGGCAGGGTCACGGTCAAGGAGCCGTCCCCTCACCACGAGTCGTAAAAAAGGGGCCGAGCCCGGCCCGGGACTGGCAGGCGACACGGGTCGGGGGACGCCGCGCCGTCGCGCCGTCGCGTCCCCGCGTCTGGAAAGTGTCAGTCACGTGTGTCACCGTCCGTTTAAGTTATTAATAACATACACGAAAATGATTATACACATACGATCTCTAAATATATAGATATATGAATATATAGGCGATATGACACTTTTCTTTTGGGGACGTTCGAGGTGACAATTTGAAGTGCTTTTTTTTTTTTTTAACAAATTGCATTTTGTATGAATTGGTGCGCAGTAAAATGGGAGAAAGTTCCCTGCCTGGACCGCGTGATGCGAGTTCGTCGTGTACATATCTCGGACTATAAATCACGTTATTATTATTATTATTATTATATTTTAGTTCTGTTTCCTCTTGTAAATGTTAGTTATGATTGTTTTTGTCCGTGGTGGATCCTGAAATTCAGGGAGTTTTTCTTTCTTTCGTTCGTTCGTTTTCATTTCTTTGCTTTGGACGCACTTTGTGGATGTCAGTATGTATGTGCACAGGTATTTAAAATATTCAGTTAACCATTTTTTTTTCTCTTATTCTTCAAAAAATATATAAATGTTTAATTGTATAAAGGTACACGTATAAAGCATTCATTTTGTAATTAAAGGGATTTTTTTTTAAATCCAAGCCTTTCGATGTTTCAGGGTTATTTTCATTCCCACCTATTCGTTTTCATTTTTTATTCGTTTTATGGTGTTTGGCGGATCGAAAAAAAAAACCCGGCAGATATGGACTAAATATTTCTGTTGTGAAAAGATTTGTGTTTATTTGCTGGGATTTAATTCCCAGGCCCTCTGCGGAATAAATCAATAGTTAATGCCGCGGAACAGACATTTTATGCTCAAATGAAAAGCTTGTTAAATATTATTAATTATGACTCGGAGCATATCGCGGCCCCATGTGTCTTGTATTGGCGATTAGGGATTCGTGTCTTATCAAATATCTAATTAATCTCCGCGACATCATTTGTTCAGCGCCGCTTTATCCGCGCTTTTCCGAGGGGGCTCCGGCGACAAAAGGGGCCCTGAATATTTATTTTAATCGCCCAAATTAACTGCTCGAATTTGCATGTCAAACGCGAAGATGGCAGCCCCGTGACGTAAAAAAAAAACGCTCCTCGGTTTGGTGATATGGGAAGACCTTTTTTTTTTTTTTTTTTTTTTATTATTTCCCCCCCTCTTTCCAAAGCCGTATGCAAATGCAGGACGTGAAACGCTCTTGTAAGGGGGCGCAGTCAAATGCCCCTCGCATGTTATTTGAATATCAGTGGCCCTGCGCTGAAAGGGTTCAAGGACGCTCTCCGACGTCTTTGTATTTACGCAGCGCAGCGTCCGGCTCGGGAGGAATAATTAGGGCGGCCTGGGAACCCCGTTTTACCCCGGACACCCACGTTCAGTCGGCCGGGTTGCGAGGGGCCGGAATGATTTCCATTTCCTCCCACAATAAATAATAATAACAATAATATTATTAATAAGAAGAATAATTCATTTCCGCGAGCATTGTAAGAAGAGCTGAACTAGTTTACAGGCTCCCGCCCCGGGGCGCTGTCACTCGCCGCCTTTGTCGCCGAAACCCGTGACGGCCCCACGCTGGGACGTCGGCCTGGAATCGGCTTTGTTTGGCGGGATTAAAGACGCGCGTCTTCACGGACGCGCTCCGAACGGAAACGTTCCATTTAACGACGGAAACGTCCTTCTCACGACACCGGGCGCCGGGACTCGAATTCCGAAACGGCTCAAGTATTAATCTGCGACTGTATGTAAATGGGTCGGAATAGCGTGTAAAATGTTCCGTGTTCGTTTAATCGTCGCACGACGGGCGAGAGGACCCGACAGGTGCAGGAGCGCCACCTTCCGGACGCATTCAGAATAAAACGCCCGAAACTTTCACAACTTCGTGCAGCTAAAGACACCAGACTCACAACAACAGGAATCACATTATCGGTAGCGGCATCATTAGGATTAAAACTGGTCGGGAATCTGATATATGACCATTATTATTTATGACAGTTAGAGGACATTAATATCCTCACAACCGCAGTTCAGCTGGGTTTGAACCTCGACATGACCTCTTACTTCACACTGAAAACGCGGACAGAGTTCTACTCGACTGCAGAACAAAACTGGTCCACGAGGAAGAGTTTGCAGGGACTTCTTTATTCACTACAATATTTGGAGAAACACAGCACAAAAAAAAAAAAAAAAAAATCAATGACACTGCTGCCTTATTATATAAAAAATGCTAATAAGAGACCAAGCAATTAACACATTTCAATTAACGCGATCCTCCCACGGAACGGTTTTCGGTCCTCTGGCGCCCTCGTGTGGTCAATGGTCGACGGCGCCGAATTGAAACAGAACAGATGCAGTTGTTATAATTGTTTTGGGGGGAGCGCTGTACACTGCACCAGAATAACACCACCACAAAACCCTTTTTTTTTTTTTTTTTTTAAACACATAATTGCTCAGTTCCGGTGTTTTCTCTCCATTCCTTCTCTGCTGAGGTCTCTCTTACTGCCCTCGCCACTCCGGCTCCTCTGTCCCTCCCCTCTCCCTCGCTCTCGGCTTCTGCTCGGGCCTCTCCCTGCCCTCCCTCGCCCTTGATCTCTGCTCGGACTCTCGCTCCGGTCTCTGCTTCTGCTCCTCCCTCCATCCCTCTCCCTGCCTTTCCTCTCCCAGCCCTGTCGGTGTCCGTCTCGGTCGTGAGGGACTCTGCAGTCCTTCGCAGGACTCTGGTGTCTCCTGTGGTCACTGCTGCCCGCGTGGGCGTGTCCGTCTCTCTGCCGCCTGTGACTCGGCGCGGGACTCTGTGACCTGTTCCTGCCGGAAGGTTCCTTAGCCCCGCCCCTCCCTCGCCGCTCACTCTGGCCGCGGCCGCTGTCGTCGGCGACGGAGTCCCTCCTCTTCCCGGTCGATGTTGCTGCCGCCTTCTTCTGCCTCCTGGACTCGTCTTCATCACTGGAGTCCGAGTCGCCGCTGCTGTCAGACGAGTCGCTGTCCTCACTGCGGGCTTCCTTCCGTTTCTTCTTCTCCTTGCCTTTACTCTTCTTCTGCTTTTTACTCTTCTTCTTCTTCTTCTTTTTCTTTTCAAGGCGATCAAGCTTCCTTCACAGAGAAAACACGCAGAAAACAAACGTGAAAAATGACATTAAATTCTTACATCACAGTTACATATTATTCAGTTCAAATTAAATAACGTGCGGTGGGAGTTGGCAGTGAAATTATGGATTTAAATAAATATTTTAATGAAAAATTTGTGACATAAATACAATATTGGTCTGGACCATATTGAACATAAAACCATTTTTTTGTGCAAAAGAAAAACATCTTATATTTTGGGACAATTCTGCGATTTGTACTGGGCCCAGTCCTAATTTTCCAGTTTTATTGTTAGACAAGAAATGAATTAATTTTCCATTATTAACCTGAGGAGCTTCTGTTTCTGTTTTGTGGTGAGAGATTTGAGGAACTCAACTTCTGGATCCTCCTCTTCCTCGCTCGCTACAAACTCCTGTAATATAACAACATGATGGTGACGAATTTGCCTCACACACACACACACACACACACACACACACACACACACACACACACACACACACACACACACACACACACACACACCACAAGTTGAGTGTGGACGTACAGTACGACAAGTGTTGAAAAAGGCCCAAATCCCAGCTCGTACCGTATTCCCATTATTTCAGCAGTTAGTTTCATCAAATCCACCCTCTTGACTAAATTTGTTCTGACTAGAACGGCTCTGTGGTGCATTTCTGATAATTGGCCATTTTACTGCAATCACGCACGGACTCACGCTCCGGCATGGATACCATTGCTCTTATTTTTCTCCCGGAGGAGGGAGGGAGGGAGGGAGGGAGGGAGGGAACGTGAAGATTACCTGCGCCAGATCGCAAACAGTTGCGTTCCTTCCAAGGACACATTTTTTCAGCGCGAACCCACTGTTTCGCATCTCCGCCATTAACTCCGAGGGGTGCATCGACGGACCTGTTAGCACAAATCACAGCCTCAAAGTCCCATTGATGTCTGCCCACATCCACCACTGCCTCCACAGTGGGGAATTCAGAGGCGGCTTTGTTAACAGAAAGGGACACCAAATCAACTCACTCATCCTCCGGCTGAGCAAATCATACGATATTATTCTCGCAAAGCAGCGGTTACGGGAATCAGAATACACAATAATTGCATTTTTCTCCCGACACAGGAGGAGCGCCATCACGGCGCTACGGCATCAGCAGCGTGCGCTGGACTCTCGCCCGGTAAACGCATTACACTGCTGCGCTGCTGCCTGAGAGAGTCACAATGGCGGCAGCCGATCGGCGCACACACACCCTCTCACACTCTTTTGACGGTCGTGCACATTGTTCTTCAAACTACAAATGCAACGCTATGACAGGCGACAACGTGCAAACAGCGCACAGTTCTTAATTATTATACAAAATGCTGCGGTCACAATTTTTTATCAATTCTTTAATGAAATGCAAGTAGGTGACTGTTGAAGTGCAGTGTGACAACAAACGGGGTCAGTGTGTCTACGGACACATTGACAAAATGACCAACACTTGCCTTCGTCACCGCAGGTCCACAGACTCACTGCATTTAGCATTTATAATCTACTAATCACCATTAAAGTTAAAAACGACACGCTGCTCACTTTTCAGCAGGATAAGCGAAGTTAAGACTGGTTGTCAGGACTGGTATCAGGATACTGAATACTGTTCAACATTTAAATATGGCACCGCGGGAGTCAGAACGTTGTGCATATAGCACGTTCACAAGCGTAAAACATGTTTTTGGGAAGCATGGCTGAAATGCATACCTCCTTCGTCAGTGGCCACAGAGCTGGCATTGATTCCAGACAGACCGAACAAAGGACACTCCCTGTCGGTGTTCACATGGCCCCATTTGTGGCATTTGATGCATCTCACATTGCGCACCTGCCATTATACATACATACATACACACATAAATTGAGCTACAAAAACTGCATCTCCTACTGATGGAATAAACTATGTTAAACAACAGCTTTGTAATATATATGTAGTATACACCCAAAAAAGGTTGCCTGCTGAAACAATATCATATATGTATAGAGATATACATTTTGTAGAAAACCTAATAATGCAACATACAGCTTTAAATGCACAATTATGTGGACACTAGATCAAAACATTACCTGAATTCCAAATGGCTGATCTCGTATGTTCATGTCATCCTTTGCATACCTAAAATAAATTACGTATGAAAGAAAACTCAAAATGCAGCAACTCTGTTGACTATTCTCTATATGATGCATGGGACATTTCGATAACACACGTTTCCCCATCACTAGTCATCAGAATTATGAACCACAGTTTCTGCAAGTTAAAGGAAGCCAAATTTAATACTCTTCAAAAATACATTATAAATAACAGTTAAAAATATGTTATTATTAGATATATATATTTAATTTTTTTTCAAAATTTTGTTTTATCCATTGTCAATGTTACAAGACTCATATTATAAGCCACTAGGGGTTACGGCAATATTTTCGATTTCTTATTTCCAGGCTGGGCTCAATAATCAATAATGCAATATGACAAATGGCACTTGCTTGCCTATCAATCAATCAATAAATAAATAAATAAATAAATAGATAGATAAAAACCACAAAATTAATAATGAGTAAAATTTTACATCAATGCAAATGTTATTTTCCCAATACTGCAGCTTAATAAAACTAAATAAATCAATAAGATTTTTTTCCAAAAAAGGTACATTTTAAGAAAGATGTACTAAATATAGTAGTATATAGGAACTGCTGAATATAAATGGGACATTTTATGGTGTTAGGTGCTGATACAAACTTGTATTTGTTGCATTTTTAACTACAAGTTCACCTTCGTCCAACTCCATATTCATTCCCACGTGGGATGTCATTATGACGTCAATGCGGGGTGCTTTAAGAAAGTTGTAGTAGTTGCATAAAACCCTGTGAAAAGTAATAAGCCCCCCTCTGTATTTATTTATTTGGCTCACGGTTAACAGACCGAAGACCGAGCAGCCGGTATCAGTTTTGGTAAACTGAGAAAATGTCATAATATTTTATCACTTCAGTCCAAGTACTGCATATAAATCGCAATATAAAAATATAAATATAATATAAATCGCTTCATTTTGCGTTCTTGATCTGATGGTGATGCACTTGAGAACCCAGAAGTGCGCAGCGTAATGACTGATGGATTGACAGGTTGAAGGCTTGTCTCATTTGATTTAGGAAATATTAATGTTAATATATACTTTTCCCTCCTGATTATTCCTCATTCAATATCAGGAAAAAATAAATATTAAAGAAAAACATGTCCGCCGACAAGTGCAGAATTTAGCAGTCTTGCTCCATAGACGGTGTTGTAATTCTAATTTCATACACAAAAAAAATTTAGTTACCAGTGAATAGAATTATTGGGTCTGCAGTATTTTTAAGACCTTTAATTCTGGATTTAAGGATTACTAGGCATTTTTAATTATATTTGAGGCCTTAATTTTTCGAAAATCCAATTTAAGACTTCTTAAGAATCTGCAAAAACCCTGATGAACAAGTGTGACATGTATGTGGTACTGGTTGTTCCGTACTACTGGTTACTGACATAAAATTATGACAAAAGCCATACAAGCAGTTTGAAAACTTGCCATGTGATGCACAGGACACAGGAATCTAGTCTCACTTGTTAAAGCCAACTTCCACAGTAAAATTCTGTGAACTCTATAAGCGTTCAGACAAAACTATTGCATACACTGAAATACATACTATTCAACGTAATGGGTGTGAGAATTGTGCAACATTTCAATAAAATGATGTTTATGCAATACCAATATATGCAACTAAAATGACCGAGATGGTGTGATGCACAGGGACAATGTCACTGGTCTAAAAGCTACAGGAGTCCTGTTAAGTTTAACAAATGATAGCCTGTACTAATGTGGTGCATTGTATGAATATTTTAATTAAGCATGATGCACTATTCAATATAACATATATACTGATCTTTGAATATCTGGGTTAAGATAATTTGCTTTGAATTTCATTGAAAATAGTAAATTAGTAATTTCACATCGCAAAGTAACCGTGTTTCGAATATCTGCAAACCTTCAGTTTTTGTTTTAAAATACATTCTAATTAAATGATTAAGTACTCGTCTTAAATATTAAGTAAAAAGTGCTAATATTTATGTTTTTTGGATTTTGGTTTCATTTTTGAGAGAATTACAGTTTCAAAGCCTGAATGTTGACTTACTTTTCACGAGGAGCACCTTTCTGCCATTCAAACTTGTAGTCAGACTCTCCTTCCTAATGTTCAACATTAACAAAATGCATAACATTACCCAATTTAATACTAACAAAGTAATTCAGTAACATATATGAAGCAGACACCTACCTCCTTTTCATCCTCTTCTCAATAATAATAAAAAAAAAGAATAGAAAAAAGAAACAGACAAAACATCATTAAGAACCAATAAGGTCAAAAATATTAAGAACAAAGTTTGGTTGATGCAGTCTGGACCTCGGAGACGCACCTTTAGATGCACCTGGAGGAGCTTCGTACATGAAATTCAGGCCGTTCTTAACCCGGTCATCCCCCATTAACAGTCTGCAAAAGGGATAACAATATATGTAAATACACACACACACACACACACATTATATATAGACTGTACAGGCCAAACGCTTGGACACACCTTCTCATGTCCAAACGTTTTCCCTGTACTGTGTGTGTGTGTATATATATACACACACACACACACCCACCCACAAACACAGATGTGCATGTACATCTTCCAGCTGCTCTAACCTGTTGTTGTAGGTATCTTGCTCCTTGACATAAGCCTGCATGAGGTCCTCCTGTTTCTTCTTCTCGAAGGATAGTTTCTGTTCTGCTATCCATACCTGGAGGGAGACGGATATTTGTACTTTTTAGCACGCACCTACCTCCAACACTTTCTTAAAAACTGTAGCTGGTGTGACGTGGGCTTTAGCCGCTTAGCAGAGTTAGCAAACAGACGACGTTCGCATAGCTCGCTAACATATGAAAGCGGCCCAGCCTTCGTTACTTGGTTAAACATACAAGCAGCGCGTCTATGCCGCGCTGGTTAAAATGATAAAATCATATATGAACTGCAACTCGGCGAATCATTATGCGTTTCTGCGTCGCCTTAATCCGAGCTAAGCGGCTAGCTGACCAGTTAGCAACTCGACACAGATACCTTCTTGATGTTTGATTTCGATGCAGGATGAAAATCCTTTTTGCACATAAAGTTGGCAAACGACTTGCCCATGTTGATTTCGCTACAGGCCCCGAGACGTGTTTACGGCGAGAGCGCAGCGGCTGCGCGGTTCTGTTTCCGGCTCGCCTGCTGACCTCCGCTCTATCGCCGGTGTTGTACCGAATTCTGTGTCCCGTCAAATTCCGCGACCCTAGATGGCGCTGTGACGCGGAAGACAGTTAGGATCCTACCTACAGCACGGTCACAGCATCTGACGGCGCCTGTCAACAAATGTGACCTGTTGTCCCTGGTTCCAGTGATTAGAAATGTAAATGTTGTAGATGCAGGTATTAGAGGATGAAAGAAGTTAGCTGAACTGGTTTAGTGTGTGTTGCATTTCTCTATTTAACCTCGTTAAAATAATGAGCGCTCCTGGATAATAACAAGGCTGCATATTTCACTTAGTTGTTTATTGCTCTCAAGGTACAATTAACGCTCAATAATCAAATAATTCAGCTACCAGTTATCGTGTATTATATATGTTTCACGTTGTTTACCATCTTTCGCGGCATAGCGTCATCTAGGGTCACGGAATTCGACGGGTCACAGAAATCGGTACAACACCTGGACTCGGGTGGTGAAACTGCGCGGAGAGGTGAGAGCAGACGAGCAGAAATCATGTAAGATTAGTAAGAGCACGGTTCAGTAGTTGCGTGTCGCGCGTCTGTCCCCTGAGCTGCTGGGATTTGCCAGCATTTCATGGAGTAAAGTCTTGAGTTTAAAGTGAAAGCGAAGTGATTGTGAAACACTGCAGCGCAGCACAGCACACGGTGACACAACGAAATGCGTCCTCTGCTTTTAACCACCACCCTTGGTGAGCAGTGTGTGGGGACGGTGCTTTGCTCAGTCGGGATTCGAACCGGCAACCCTCTGATTACGGGGCCGCTTCCTGTTTCTAGTCGCTCTCAGTTATTATCAATATCGCTCTCAATATGGTGATTAATCACCGCGTGAGTATAGATCCACGTAATTGACACAGAACACTAGCATTTGGAAAGATCGTTGCGTTTACGTTTATTTTTTTTATTAGATTATTACTATATTGCCGTGATGTGACGCCCAGCACGATTAAATCAGATTTTGCCCCAATAGCAGGAATGACTGAAATTCAGCGTCATGGCGAAGGTTCTGTTGGAGTTCAGCCAGTGACATGCTTTTTGCTCCGTAGGATGCATCCAAGCTCCTGTGACACTTTTGTGGCTCTGCCCCCATCCACAGAGGGGCAACGAATCGTCTTTGGGAAGAACTCTGACAGACCCTGCGATGAAGTGCAGGAGGTGGTCTACTTCCCCGCCAGAGACTGTGGTGCAGGCCAGAAAGTGGAGGTGTGCTTGCCGAAATCCTTGTAGCATTTCATTAAAAAATGAAAAAGAATGAACAGAAGAATGTAGTTTTATTGATCTGTTTTTCTATTTGCATGCCCAGTGTACATACATTGCGATCGAGCAGGTCCCCCACACATTTGCAGTGGTCCTCAGTAAACCAGCTTGGCTGTGGGGGGCTGAAATGGGGGCGAACGAGCACCAGGTCTGCATTGGCAACGAGGCAGTCTGGGGCAAAGAGAGCGCTGATGGGGAAGAGGCGTTGCTTGGGATGGATCTTGTGAGGTATCAGCACGGAACACATCACGTTCTGTTTATTAAGTTATAATGTCCCTCATGTGTATGCAAATTAAATTTTTGAATATTGGATACTCTTGTCATAGAACGATAAACGTGTCTTTTTTTTCTTTTTTTAAGTATACATATAAAGTATTCTCAATGACAGAAATATTAGTTCCATTTTTTTTCTTATTAATTTGGGTTTTGTTAATTACTAATTAGTTTTATGTAATTATTATTGAACTACTTGCATGATTTCCCAGGCTCGGCCTAGAGAGGGCAGACGCGGCCGTGAAGGCCGTGGAGATCATTACTGAGCTGCTGGAGAAATATGGTCAGGGAGGGAACTGCCTGGAGGATCAGTGTGGTTTCTGCTACCACAACAGCTTCCTCATTGCTGACAGAACTGAGGCTTGGGTGCTGGAGACGTCTGGGAAGTACTGGGCAGCAGAAAAAGTAGATGGTGAGTAGAATTGGACAGAATTTCAACATGATCATGTCCTGTTTCATTCGTGATCACTTCCATTTCCGCTGTTCCTCTAAAGGTGGATACAGAAACATCTCCAATCAGTACTCAATCACAACCAAGATTGACAAAGAGCATCCTCAGATGAGAGAGTACGCCAAGAAGCAAGGCTGGTGGGATGGGACGGCAGCGTTCAACTTTACAGAAGCTTACTCGTTCATGACTACCGCTCGGATCGAAGCCTCTGGCAGTCGCTACTGTGAGGGAAAGAAGCTCCTGGAAAAAAGCAATGGTAGGCACTGGTCTAGGCACTACAGCCTAGACCAGATACTTCACGGAGTAACCAAAAAATTATTGCAAAGGGTTTTTTTTTGTGATTTGTGCAATAATATTTCTTGGCGTGACCTAGATTAATTAAAGCTATTATACTCTCACTAAAACATCCTAATACAACCAAACCAGACGGATGCTAAATTAAGTGAAATTATGTGTTCACGAGACTCTTAGTAACACGCGTTACTCCTGTAACACTTTAACATAAAAAATACATAATGTTCAATCAATCCTTAAAAGATGATGATAATAAGCCACATCCCTTTAATTGATTATACTAAACAATTAGCATTTATGATTGATGATTGAAAGCCCCCATTTATATCTGCTCACAGGTCTAGTAATTATTTATTCCTGCAGTTGTTTTGGCGAATAGAAGGGTGATTTTTATATCAACCATCAGAGCACATCACAGCGAAGACTATGATGGACATTCTGAGGGACAAGGAGAGTGGCATCAACATGGAGGGGTCGTTCATGAGCACAGGAAGCATGGTGTCTGTGGTCCCCCGGGACCCCAGTCTCCCTGGAGTCCACTACTTCACTGCAACCCCGGACCCTGACAGGTACCCTTCACATTCACCGCATTTACCAGACGCCCTCATCACAGGGTTACGTGTCTTGCTCATCGGTCAGGCCGTGTCACTTCAGTTAGAAACAACCCCCCCCTCTCCCTTTCAGATCTGTTTTTAAGCCGTTCGTTTTCGTGGCGGACGTTAAGCAGTTGAAGCACACCTGCTCACCCTGTTTTGGGGAAGCCGACCCGGTGAAAAAGAAACCGCGCTTTCAGAGCAAGCCGGACCGCAAACACCCACTGTTTATACGGCACGCGCAGGTAGCAGCCGCCATCGACAGCGCTCGGGTACGTTTCGCGAATTCGAATCTATTCTCGTTATTTACCGCGCGTTTCATAGTGTTTTATATATGTATGTTTTAGCAGAGAGGTCAAGAAATTGTGCAGGACATGAGGCAGCTGGAGAAAGACATGATGTCGGAGATGGAGAAGTATCTGGAAGAAAGCATTAAGGATCCCACGGTGGTTGTCCACCTGTTTTCAGACAGCGTGGAGCGGGAGCTGAAGGTTTACAGTAAAATGTAACGCCCAAGTGTCATAGAACCACACGGAGCAGCGTTTACTATGGGCTGCAGATCAATGGCGGCTCCTCCGTTCAGTCACTGCATGCTTCTGTGGGACCCGACTTCTGTTCGCATTCTAGAATGTTCAGCGTTACGGTACTTTCTCTCCTTCCGGCAAATCAGTCACATATACGCATTGCGAAAGCAGTCAAAGGATCCAGACTCACTTGACATGATTTCTTCTTCTGCAAAGTTTGGTTGGGGTGGCTCTGCAGGCCCAAAGCCTGACATATCGACACTGATGATTTGTGGGGGTGGTTCAAGCTTGTAAAAAAAAAGTGATTTGAAAGTGACTTTGAAACTGCAGCTGATAAACCAGCATTGTAATGTGTATGTTGAGCAAATTATGTGTACTAGGTAAAAAGAAAAAAAAAAGTCAAGTTTGGCATTGTTGGTCTTGTTAAATGTTGTGCTTATTATTATTATTATGACACAAGAAACAGACCTTTGCAATACATTCAGATAGTGCATCGATACTTCTGCCAGTAAACTGCTGATTTACACTGCTGCACCCCCACTTCATACATATTTAGTTTATACCCTCCCTTTATTTAAAAAAAAAAAATATATATATATATATATATATATATATTCTCACTCACTCTTTAAAACTTTAATAAAACTCTGTTTTAGTGGGTATGGGTAAAACATGTTCAGCTTGCTTTCAGAAACTCGACTCTTTCATCAGCCAGCTGTGATCGATTCAGCCTGAACAGGGTTTACTCAGCTGCAAATCCTGAGGTTCAGCTCCAGGTTGCGTTCGGCTCTCCCGGCTCGGGTTGCCTCTACAGTACATTCGATGTAAAACATCAAGCGCGTGAAGTCAGTTTTCACGTAAAACGCCTGCTGTGTTTTATCAGCACTTTACAAAAAAAAAAAAAAAAAGCATCAGGGACGGCCAGTCATTCTGCACAGAGGACCGATTCCTCTACCAGCCCAACCCGGAAGCTGCAATGAAGCGGTAGTGCAGACTGTCGTCCTGGAAACCATATTCCTGTGTGATGTGCTGGAGGACTCCGCCTTCCAGCAGCCGAGTGCCATAGAGGTGCGCCTCCCCTCGGTCTGACGCCAAGCCGACCTGCATCAGCCACTCCACCAGCTCACTGCCCAGGAACGCATCCACCACACTCCTCTTCCCACACCTGACAACAGACAAGCGACCAAAGATGATCCAATATTCGCATTAATTAATGGAGTCGACTACCCGTCCTCCGTTACAGAGGTGTTAAGCACGCCACTTACAACATCTACTGTATTGCTCCAAATATCGTATTTTATGCCAAAAAAAAAACCCAAAACTGACCTATGTACGTGTTCTGCATAATCCGAACCCACCTCTTTTTCTGAACAATGTCCTTCACGCACTGTTCTTTATGGTACTTGACGAACTGTGTGCAGGTTTGCCTGACCTCCTCAGGTACTGCAGATGAGGTTGCTCCCTCGGCACCCCTGCTATTCCACAGCCTGGCTACCCTGCACAGGCAGTACGTGGTCACTCTGTTGGGTAACTGTGACAATTCACTGCTTGTGAAAGTGTAAAAGAAGTTTTTTTTTTTTTTACCTTTTCTTGAACGGTAAGATAATTAAATGCTTGTCCAGTCCAAAAAGGCCAAATGAAATAAAACCCTGTGGAACACAGAAAATATCACATGAGTGAAACCTACACACCAAACCCACAATTCTCTGATGAGTGGACCTTCCAAGAGAGCTCACCTGTCCAAAGTTGACCACAACGCAGAAAAACTGCAGCTCTAAATAAAGTCTTCCGGGGACGCGATTAAACAGCCACCACAGGCAGCTGGAGAGGTTCTAGAAGAAAAGATCCAGACTGTGCAGACACCGATAAGGTCAAATAGAAGGGCCACGCCCAGTGGTTCTGTGTATGGGGTGGGGAGATAGAAATGGAGGACAACTCACAGCCAGCAGGACGACGGTCAGCAGCAGGCACAGCAGCACGTGTCGGGCCACCTGCCGGTCCAAACCCTGCTGCTGCTGCTCCTCCTGCACCAGGAGACACTGGGTGGAGTCGCAGGGCGAGCCGCACGGGCCTGTGAGGAGCAACACGGGCTTATACACGCGCAATGCTGCGGTGTCTGTGGTTGGGGCTACATTGTTAAAAAAAAAAAAAAAAAAAAAAAAGGTGGTCATCCTGAAGGGGAAACAAATAAAGCTATACAGAGGTTTTTAAAAATGAGTGAGATCTTTCTTCATGCTCATCTCATTCCCTGTCCCTTGGTTTTTCCTGATAGAAAAAAAGGTGCAAACGTTAGAAAGAGAAAAGCAAAAGGTGAGGAAAGGGTAGATCCGGTGTGTTCCTGGCTTTGTAGTTTATCCACAGCTATCCTTGAAAGGGGTTAAAATTTTGCAGATTAACTCGTGTGAATCTATTGCGCATGAAGACGCTTATTCAAATTCTATTTCCTTCCTCTTCACCTTCATGACTGCTCTGCACACTGTGGGAATAATAAGTCATTAGCAGAGTCATGAAAAGCCCAACCTGACTCGAGCCTCAGATATGGACTATTTCTACACTGGTTTACTGCACAATCTAAACAGTCAGGAGAAAATGAAAGACTCATAAATGTGGAAACTGATTACTGGCAGTATTTCTTTCAGAGGACAACTTTGCGGCGTGCTTCTGAACTCGGGTTTGATCACTTCTGCAAATGAGCAGAGTTCAACAAGGACATGTTTCACCATCTACAAGGCAGTAGTGTAAAGGAACAGGGCGTCCCGTTTACCATGCTGGGGTTTCGTCACAGGGCTCCCGTTTGTACTGACAATCATATCCGGCATCGGCTGAGATGAGGCACAATCGCACAAGCAATCTGGAGAAACAATGCAAAGTCAGATGATTAAAGGAGAACCAGGCAACCTGTGGATGATAACAGATTGTAACGTACCTCCATTTAATCTCATATCAGGCGAACCCAGTTCACAGACATTCTGGTTATCTGCTTCGTTCTCGGCCGTTTCTTCCTCTGTGGTGCTACATGGCGGTTCGGGGGTCTGGTAGTCCTCAGAGCCTCGGCTCAGACCTACTAAAGATCCCCCAACCAGCAGAATACTGCATGACAGCACTACTGAAGTGCAAATGATCTACAATGAGCAAAGAGAAAAAGGGAGAATGTCCCCCGACATGAAAATGTGAGATTTTTTAACATTAATACGAGTTCCCATAGCCTTCTATAGAAATGGCGATGTGTGTAAAGAGTGCTTTGGTCATTCTGCTTCTCCATTCAGAGAGTGACAGCTCAGCCATCCGGATCTGGATTTCGTCCCCTTACATCTTCACAAAGAGACTTCAGATACAGTATTAGGGGATACTGGAAAATTTAAGGATTTAGCACAGAGCTGGAAGCCAAAAGATCAACATTATTTACAACTATACACCCTCTATATTCTAAAGCTCATGTAGAAAACAGCTACATCAATATCACCAATTTGAATGTTTTCTATTTCACTAGTCAAGGGGTTAGTCTGGGTGGTAGTAGCCTTGTGGGTTAGACACCCACCTATGTCACCACAGACTACAACGTCACCACAGGTTCAAACCCCACTTAATAACAGTGTCCCTGACCAAGACACTTAACCCTCGAGTGTCTCCAGGACTGTCCCTGTAACTACTGCTGATGGGTGAGAAATGCAAGATATGTAGATGTTTATGTACCTGAGGTCTCCCATAGTAGAAAGCAGAGTCAATGGTGTCGGGCACCCACTCGCCTGCCATGAGGAGGATTGCCACAGTGAGAGCAGGAACTCTGCAGAGATGAAAAGTAAATCTGAGCAACGATAAGTGCAAAGCACTAATAAAATGTTTTATTAAATAAAAGTAATAATAACTCACGCCCAGCCTATAATAACCAACATGCTTGGCCTGACCTTCAGCTCCCCATATTTCTTCATGAGCAGAAGTGAGAGTGCAATTAGACCTGGAGCAGAAATAAATCTAATTAAATAAAATCTGTAGCCCTACAAAGATATTTTAGAAAAAAAAAAAAGTCACCGACAGAGTGTGGAATAATCAAGCATCTGCTGATGCACTAGATACCGTACTAAATTTGGCCTAATTTTGGCCTACTGAGTAAATTTGGCCTGTTTTAATGCTTCTTTAATCAGTGCAACTTTTTTCTCTGCTTTCTACTAAGATGATTATAAAAGGGTTTCCTAATAAATCAATAAAGCTTTTAAGTTGAATACTTGAATTTGAACACAGCATTGCAATGGAATTCAAGACATGTTGTTGCTGATAACGTTTCTATCTACAATATTCATTTACAACATGAACAATGTCTGCACAGAATCAATCGTGATATTTTAATGGACAAAACAGCTGCTTTCAAAAACAAGAACATTTCTGAATAACCTGAAAGTTCATTTCACCGGCAACTGGACTTGTTATGGATCCTTGACAACGTTTTGCGCTTTTATTCGGTTCTTTCAACTGTAGCCAGCGGTTTCACAGTCGTTCATGACTGAGAACCTTCACAGAACCCTGAAAAGTTGTACAGCCTAAATGTAAGTGTTGTGGATGGTCAGAAGCCAGAAAAAGAGGAGGAGGAAGATTTACCTGGCCACATGTAGGTGCTGTAAAGTGAGCTGTACAACAGCGTGAAGCACAGCAACCGGCCAATAAAGCTGTCTTGCCTCACAGCGAAATTCCACGAGATCATACCAACGGAAACAAGCAGCTGCAACAAAAGGAAGGGACACAGTCCCACTGCAATGTGAAAGGCGGTGAACATCATGGCCTCTTGCACAGTTTCAACCCCGATTACTGTATTTGTAATGTGTTGAAACTGATGGATGGAACACTAGCAAACGTGCCCGCTGAACAAAATCTTAATATGTCAGCTTATTAAAATGCAGCTTGGTCAGGAACTAGTTTGTTGTGTTGCCTCTGTATCGTTTAATTTGATCTTTTCATATGATGGATGATGCATCCATTAATCATTCTTGTAAAAATAGATAGATGAATAAATAAAAGCATGTTTGCAATGGTCATACGAAGGTGAACTAGTCTAACGTTACGCAATTTGGATGGAAACATCAGATGGGGCAGCCGGTTATAAAAGTGCTGACGCGCTGCTGACCCAGAGTGCCTCACTAAGCTCTAGTGCACCTTTAACGCACCTGAGCGAGGAAAAAGTTCAGCGTGAAGACGTGGGGCAACCTCCTGAACTTCTTACTCAGGAACATGACGGCAACGGTCCACACCTGCAACGGAAGACCTAATATGAGCCAGATTGTATTATTATTATTATTATTATCATCATCATCATCACGATGTCTGCTCCTCCCCCAACAGATGAGGCCACAGGATGAATAGAGGATCTTCTGTACCTTAAACTAAACTGTGGCTTTCTTTCCCTATTAGGCAGAACTGTGTGTCTATACAATTTAAGGAAGGAAGTCTGACACATCCGGGCCAGAGTTACGCACAGATGCAACTCGTGCAATTTCTGACCCGGCGTCTACCCAGAAGTCACATGACATGCATGAAACACTTCACGTAAAACGTTCCTCCTGCCTGTACCTTTATCCTGTGCATATCTGGACCAGACTGAGATTAAACATTTGCTACTGAACGTCTTATCGCCCGCTGTTCATACAAAATACGGCGAGCCAGAAATTCTTCAAGAGCCAAAAGAACCAGCAGAACCTACCAAGGCAACCAAGCTTATGATGCTCATGTTGAAGCTGGCGTTCTGCAGAGCTTCGACCCAACACTTGGGGTCCATTGAGGGGATTGTTAGCAGCCAAGCAGAAACGAACATGATCGGAGCGGAGAGGAAAGTGCTGATCACCATGCCGGAGGTGATCTGGAAAAAAAAGAAGCTGTTAAACCCGAAGCCCAATGAAAACGCTCCTTCAAAGGCCCACGTGAAGCTGCCACGATGGGAACTCACAACTTCCAGCTCCATGTTGTAATGGGCGGCGTAGATGGCCACGCTGGGAGCTGTGGGGAAAACCCCGTACAGGAACGCGTAGTTGGACAGGCTGGAGTGGTCCACCTCGCTGGTGTTGCCGACGTCCAGCAACTCCACCATATCTCTGGAGACCAGTGGCATCACCAGGCTGTACAGGGAGGGGGGGGCGGGACACAACAACAAAAACACGGCCAGACATGACGCTGCCACAAATAACAGGCCTGAAGATCTCCCCGGCGTAGCAGGAGGATTGGGAAATGATGCACAAAGCAGATAATGACACACCGCGCCAGCTCTGATGCTCATATCGCTTTCCCACAACCGGTGCGCTCCTGCAATTACATTCTTACCAAAGCAGGCAGCGTTATTGGGCAACCGGGGAGAGAGGCGGTATATCTGGCGAAGGACGGAACGCGAGCGCCGCACACTTACAGCTTAGCCGTGATGAGCAGGATCAGCGCCGCCACGGTGGACCTGGTCAGCCGCCTCATCTGGCCCACCATCGTCAAGCCCAGGTAGAACAGCGCCGAGCCCCCGAACGAGTTGGCCAGGCCGTCGACGAAGCCCTCCATGAACGCGGGGACGGTGGCACTCAGGATGAAGTGCAGGCCGATGCCCACCACCACCATGAAGACGATGGGGTTCTTCAACACCTGCAGCACCACCAGGCCCACTATGTGCAGCTTGCTCTGCTGCGGCTCGCGCCGGTCCTGCCACTTCTGGACCTCGCAGAACGCAAAGCCAATGGGGTTGAGGATCATGAGCGATATGGGTGCCACCAGGTAGATGTACTGCAGGTACTCGGGGTGAGTGTTCTTGTACAGGGCTTCAACTGAGAGGAGGAGGAAGGGAAAAAGGTTCTTAGGTTCCGCACAGGTCCATATTTACAAAAAAACATTACGATGCAGAAAATAATATTTCTGGTTTAGGGTCAAATACATCTCGAAGTGGCAACCGTTACTGTCTGGCAGATTATCAGAAGCTATTCTTAGGAACATCTGAAGAAAATCCAAAGATCACACACAGAACATGCGCATCCCATTGGAATGGGCCTTTTTATTCAAATGTAAAAAAAAAAAACAAAAAAAACAACATACCAATCGGATATCCCAGCGCAAAGTCGTTACTCTGGGTGGCAAAAATGGAGTATAAGCCAGCCTTGGCGAAGCGGCCGTCCCGACCGGTGACCAGCAGCGTGAGTATGCAGACCGCGAAGAACACCGACACCTTGGCGATGAGAATGCTCCACAGGAACGGCCAGATCACGTTGCCGAAGTCCAGCAGGACCATGTTCTTGAAGAGCAGCGCAGGGAGCGCGAACTTGGACACAAAGTTGCCCAGTCCTTTGGCCTGAGTGGCCGTGATGATGTTGGCCCGTCCAGCCACGTATCCGAGGAGGATGATGCCGAAGCACTCGAGCTGTGCTGGTAAGAGCCTGTCGATGGACATGGTGTCCGTGACCGGCGCTTCCAGGGACTGGATGGAAGTAGGAGCTGGAATAAAGGAGGGGTTATCCATCCTGCTGATGTAGGGCTTCCTCGGATTGGCCAAGACAAGTAAAAGGCTCTAGAAATAAAACAATAATTATAATAATAATAATGTGGCTAGGAACGTTGCTTCAAATTTCAACAGTTAATATACAGCTGCTGCCACGTCTGAAAAAATGGATATAACATGACGGCGACCCTCACCCTGCTCCGTGGTGGCTTCATCTGGTGTCGCCTGAACAGCGCAGCGCGCCGCCGCTGCCCCGTCTGGAGGGTTCAAACGTCAAAAAACAATTCCAACGACGGGGAATTCTCGCCACGGCACGTCCCCCCTCTCCGCCCGCGGAGGTCAGCAGGGTCCGATCCCGCAGCAAACCTCCTGCAGCGGCGAGCGGAAGTGTATTCGAGGCTCACGTAAACGCGCCCACGTGGTCGGGATTAAAGTTTCGACTCTGAACACGTCTACGTTCTTTAGATTTTTTTGACAGTTCTGCTCCAATAAATAGGCGTATGTGGGCAGATAAGAGCAACCAAAGAAAAAAAAAAAAGAAAAATGATTTCCGCATTCCCGGGACGTGCGATTCCTGTACTGGCCACGAGGTGTCACTGTCTCTAAAAACGTTTAAGTAATGTTTAATTAACGTCTACGTTGTTAAATATGTAGACCACACATTGGTGATGAATAAGATTTAACCTAGGGAACACACCAGAAATTATAATACATTGTATTTTTTATTACCAAATAACATTTGTAACATTATGTTCAAACAGTATTAAGCTTATATTTATTTGAATAATATGAATACAATTCACATTAATATGATGAGAAGTTGTAGTAGTTGTTGTTGTGCCTGTAAATAAATTTTTAGTTTTTATTGTGTGTGCTCTGAAAGGTAATATTTACAAGGTGCATGAACTTGAGACCTTTACACTACTGGACAGTACACAAATGTGAGGGAATATTTAATTATTTAAAATCAAATTAGTTATACAGCCAAAGAGAAATGTTAAGGCACACAACATACATTATTGCATTAAGCACCACACTGTTGGTCTTATTCGTTTGTATCATAATTATTTTAAAATACAATACAAGTCTACAAGTATAAAGAGGGTTGTGGAAGCATTACAAACATTATAAAAATTATGCAATTTAATTACACTACGAGTGCGTCCTATTGCCATCAGTGGAGTAAAAGAGATGGAAGAGGAGTTTCCATGAGGCGCTTCATACTTGGTATTGCGGCACTGGTGGTGGTGCACATCTCTCTTTCTTTCCTAAGAATGTCAGACAAAAGAACATATATGCTGAATTAGACATATTATGTGCAAAGCTGGTTTGCT
Organism: Denticeps clupeoides; assembly: GCF_900700375.1. Lineage (NCBI taxonomy): Eukaryota > Metazoa > Chordata > Actinopteri > Clupeiformes > Denticipitidae > Denticeps > Denticeps clupeoides. Next base: position 15,270,680 of record NC_041715.1, read on the forward strand.
GCCATCACTAGACCACCACCAGACCATATCAAACCACCTTTAACTTCACGTTTAACCAGCCTGCTGGGGTAGGTCTTGTGGACTGGAACAAAAACCTCTGGAAGGGGAAGATCTGTCACTGGGTGGAAATGAAATCTGAACTCCCAGGCATCTATAAAAGAAACATGATCAGATTGTATTTCAAGTAAATGTTTTTATAATAGCAACACGGAAGGAATTTGTGTCAGGTCACAACGCACCCCTCACTGCTCTGCCTACCCCCCATTTTCAGGCATCTTAGTCTTTGTGAATCTGAAACATCTGCTCGAAGGCAGAAATTAAAACACCGCATGTCCTGGGTCTGATTCGTCCTGAAGAAATTTCCTGATGTTTCTGAGACAACAGGAACTATGTAGTTCTTCTAGTAAGAGGAGAGGACTGTCCATTATATTCTGGGTGACTTGAATGACTCTGTGGAGCTCTTTCTACTGTGAACCTCGGACAGAGACAGTAGAGCAGGATGCCCTTTACTTTGCAGCGGTAAAAGGACAGCAGGACAGTGTTTATTCCCCAGGTCAAGTCCTCCCTTATACTGACCCCCAGAAGTGGAAATCTGAGACCTTTTCGATTCGAACCGGCAACCTTCTGATTATGGGGCCGCTACTAGTATTGGTCATTGTGGTAGTAGTACATGATGCTGTTGTGGTTGTATGCCTCTAACCACTAATCCACTTGAATAACTAATTGAATGACTTAGGGCTGAACGACAGACTCTGCTTCAGGGTTGCTATGGGGAATGTGTATTTGCTATGGCTGTGGTGGCGATAGAGCCGATTGGAGCAGTACGATTATGCTACAGTTTTTAATGCACAGAGTATAGTGAATACTGAAAATCGCTCAGCCCTGGTCTCACTGCTCTGAAAGGTAATAAATACAAGGTAAGTGAATTAAAAATGGCACGTCAGACCTGTACAGTACTGAAAGTGAAAGTGAAGTGGAAATTTTTCTGTAATGCCATTGGGGATGAAGGTAAGAGCCTGTCGATGGACATGGTGTCTGTGACTGGCGCTTCCAGGGACTGGATGGAAGTAGGAGCTGGAATAAAGGAGGGGTTATCCATCCTGCTGATGTAGGGCTTTCTCGGATTGGTTCGTGATGTGGTGAAATGGTGAAATGGCTTTTACAGAAATATACAAAACTCATGGGCTGGGTGGTAGTAGCCTAGTGGGTAACACACTTGCCTATGAACCAGAAGACCCAGGTTCAAATCCCAGTTACAACCATCAGACTTGTTGAATATGAAGCATTGCGTCATATTTGCCTCTAAGCTGATTTAATCTGTAGGTTTGTACCTGTGGAATGGAGTTCAGAGTTCATAGGTCTGCTTTCCATTGAAGGCAGTTTTTGTTGACTTCTCAGAACTGGCTTGTTTGGAGGGAGTGGTGGCCCAAACGTTGCTGGCAGGAGAACAAATCCCGATGGAGTAACATAGTCGTCATTTTCATCTAGAAGCCATTAGATGAGAGACTATAGCGAACTTTGTGTCAAGAAAATGGAATATAATATGACAGCTCTGATTCATAGTAACTTTTACGTACCCACCTAAACTTACATCAGGCTGAGGTGTTTGCTTTGATGGTTGGAGATCTGATCTGAGATACGTGGAGGGCAAACATTTCTGCAGGGGTGTGAAGTGCTTCTTCTCACCCAGTGGAGTGGAGGGCAGTGGTTTCTTAGTTAATGTATGAACAACTGTAGGTTTAGTGTGAGGAGGCGGTGGGTCTGGAGGCTCATGCAGGGGGAAGGATGGCTTCTTTCTGGGTAGAGAAGGTTTGCATTCCAAATGCATTGTTGGAACTGTGGGTAATGGCCTGTTGCGAGGTAGCAGTGGAAGGTGTTGAGGATTAAATTGAAATGCAGTGGCATGGGGCATAGCTGGGCAAAATCCTTCTGGTAGGTGAGGCTGTGAAGATGACGCTGAACATCTGGCTCCTTGTGGCAAGGGGAGAGGTCGTTTGTTCAGAAGGACACCATTGGTTGGTCTGGAACTACTCAGCTGAGGAAGCGAGGCAATTGCTAAAACCAAAAAAAAAATAAATCTACATTTTTAGCATACTAAAATAATGATGAAATAATTATTTCATGCAGAGTGCATCCATTAATGTGTACCACTGTATTTGTTTCCTCCAGGTATTATCTTGGCTGGACTTTCATGGGTTCTACTGCTGAAGGTACCTGTGTCGAATTCTATTAGACCGGATGTTTTGCACTCTGCCATAAAAATTATAATTAATTTGTCATTAAATTCATAACAAAACTCCCAACCAATAGTTAATTCCAATCTACAAAAAAAAACACTTACTGTCAAGAAGTGGAGCGCTTCTATCATTGGTGACTGTTTTCTTCAGTCTTTTTCCCTTGGTTATATCTGACAATAAAGCATTTCTCCCCTGCTGCTTAGACTTGTTTAAGGTTGGCTTCTCAGTATTCGCCTGTTGTTTTCCAAATGAAACACTGTCAACTTTCTTTATTTTTTTGTTCAACTTGCAATACCCCTTATAACCACCAGAGTTCAGCCATGGTCTGTTTCTTTTTAATGGCCTGCAGTTTATTCATAATTTGCATTTAGTTATATAATTTTTAATATCACAGACGTTGATAAAACCTCGAATCTGTATTAGATTTGTAATAAAAAATATTTAGTTAAATGTATTACTTTGTTTTTAATGAAAGCCAAGCCTGACATACCAGGACGAGTGTTGGAGGGGGAGGTGGAGCTGGAGGAGCTGGCATTGTCTCTCCTCACTGTTCCTGCCGTGGATTTCAGATGATAGGCTGTCCACAAAATCAATATATTGGACATAATGCATTAATGGAAGACTGAATTACATAACGCGTATAGGAGGCGTGTCATGGTTCATACCAACAGTCACCTTAGTGTTTCAACTGCTGCTAATGAAGCATCACACACCCCACACCTTCACAGCACAAGTCAATAGTAGAAATGATAATGAGCATGAGATCATTGCATTACCACACATATTGCATCCATAAAATCACAATTTAATAGGTGGGGATTGTTCATTTGTGTAAATGACTAAATTATCTTCGACCTCAAAACACCTGAAATATACTTTATATTGTGTGAGCCTCAGAACATGCAGCTTGTGTTTATCACTTCTAATGCGGAAACTATTTTCTTGCCTCCAGTCACTGCCTCTGTTCATGTGCTCTGTAAACACATGGGCATTTCTGACCTTTAACCCCAGCACGACATACAGAAATCCCCACAACTGTCCGCATATCCAACCACGCAGCTGTTTCTGAATGTCTTCCATGCCAGCTCCATTTCCTTCTTTAACCTATAGATTTCACACAGCTGTTCCACCGAAACTCCCTCCAGCACACATGTCTGTGTTCAGTTTTAGCACCCTATAGCAGCAGAGGTTAAACACTTTATAGTGCATGTGTGTTTTACAAGGCTTAAATGTCTGGACTTTTTGGTGACTAGGGACTTAGTCTGTATCGTCTGCATATTTCTGCATATAAAACCCATGCATCAAAAGTGCAGTCAGTTTAAATTGCGCAGTGACCTTTTTTCCCACGTTCAGTTCTACTATGTTCCAATGTGTTCGGGATGGGGTCAGGGAAGGAAACTGTCATAAATTGTCACAAATGTTACATCCGTATGTTTTGCATCAGCACTTCTTGGGAGTTGAAATGTCTGCCAGGACAGTTAAAGCAGCAGTATTATCCAGGAGAAAAGAAAACCTGCCTACCTTCCAGCTGGTATCCAGAGAGTATGAATGTTTGCAGGAACACTCACCTTAACTTTGAAGCGACACTTCCACTGTTTATCTTAGTGGCCAACCAGACTTCCTCTCTCCTGCGCATGAAATTAATCAGACTTTCCAGACGCTGTTCTTACTGTCACGCCACCATGACCAGAGCTCTCATGTGTCACACAAATGGTCACACACATTTCCTCACTCACCAACCTTCTCAGACACACACATTCATTTAGACAGTGTCATATTTAGACAGTTTCCATCTTTAAATTGGCCATTTGTAGGGGGAAGTGGTTTCAAATGTGTATTTTAATAAAATGCAGTTGCACAACATTCTCCATGTGAATGTGATGCTGGACTGATGCTGATCTTCTAGACATCAGTAAAGGAATAACATCATGGAAATAGGGTTACAATTTCACCATCCAGAAAGTGCAAATACATCAAATACCCAATTTAAAGACATAAAGAGAGATGATGGTTCAAAATAGTGGAACCCACAGAGTGAAAAAAGAATCAAGAATTTATTCTTAGAACTGTTACTAATGATACACAAACAAACAAACAAACAAAAGCCACATGTAATGTAGGACAATTCGAGTTGATAAAATTACAAAAATGATGCTTATGCTTTTTATGATGTAATCATTCTGCAAGAATTTTATTTTATTTTTTTATAATTTGCTCTAGCTAAATTAAAGTGAGCTGAGCTCTATAAGGCGGCCGGCAAAGACTCCCATTGTGCCAATGATACACACTCCCACAAAGACACAGAGCAGGATGTGGTCCAGCACCATGGCGACAAACTTCCACTCCTCACAAGCCTGGCGGAGGAAAGTAATTAATTACAACAACAATAATGCTAAAAGAACTGCTACTACTAGTAATAACATTAATCATAATAACAATAATATATTTACGTTGTTGGATTCCTCATCAGATTTCATGGTTTCTGCAATGTATTTGACGCCCTCGATAGCACTGCGCACGTCTGGATTTTTGATGATGGGAGAATGGTATGTGACAGCGGTTGGCGTCGGCTTGCCGGAGATGTCAGAGATGTCCAGATCAGCAGTGAATATGTTCTTATTCTGTTTCTCCACTGAGGGCCGCTTCATTGTAGAGAAGAACATGAAGTTGGGAATGGTTTCAATGAAGACCTGCAGAGCAGAAATTTATATAAGACTATGAAAATAAAGAAAATAATGAATTGATGTGAAAAGGTAAGTAGTTTGAACAACATCCACTAGATGGCAGCACTGTGTAAATTTGCAAATATTTCCCGAATTCACAGGATTTTTTTTTTATGAGAAAAGCTGAGGTCATAAATAATTTTTAAATAAAAGTAGACAAAAAAACACAAAGTTAATTCAGTTATTCCCCAAGGATTGTAAAAGTGGACCAAAAGTGGTCTTTCCTACCTTGCGGACCCACTGTGGCATGGTGTGTGTGCTGGGGGAGCGATGGTGGGTGTTGATCACAATGACAGTGATGATGATGGAGGCGATGACGAAGACCATGGTGAACAGCATGTATTTCCCGATGAGGGGCACTGCGCTGGAGGTGGAGGGGATGAGCTCAACAATAACCAGCAGGAACACGGTGAGAGACAGCAGGACTGAAATACTGAGGGTCATCTTTTCACCTGAGGACCATAAAGAAGCCACAGGGAAAAGAGAGAGAATAAAAACCTGCGTAGGACCAAACAGGCCACGCCAGCAGCCGTGAGCAAGGGGAGGAGATTGTGGAGAACATTGTTATGCATTAAAAATGTATATACTGTCTATGATAATAAGAACATAGAAACACACAAACATGTGTTTAAGAGTTGTTCTTAAAACAGATTGAAACTGCTGTCTGGTGAAACATGTCTTCAGTTCCTTACTTTTTGATGTTTTCTCACACATAGGTTTAATTGAAAGTGAAGTGATTGTCATTGTGAAACACTGCAGCACAGCACATGGTGACACAACAAAACCTGTCCTCTGCTTTATACCCATCACCCTTGGTGAGCAGTGGGCAGCCATGACAGGTGCCCGGGGAGCAGTGTGTGGGGACGGTGCTTTGCTCAGTGGCACCTTGACAGATCTGGGTTCAAACCGGTAACCTTCTGATTATAGGGCCGCTTCCGTAACTGCTAGGCTAATGCTGTCCACAGTGGTATATATTTCTTTTGCAATCACCCTATGGGGGTCTGGATTTCAAGACACTGTATACTGTGACACTGTATAAATCTCCCTTGAACCTCTTGAATAGGATGGAGTAGGGAGAAGTGTGGGGTGACAATAAGATCGGTGACGTACAAATACACGACATCAGCATCAGACTTGGACGATTTTGAAACAGTAGATGGCGTTTTGAGCTGCTTTTCAGTTCAGGTAATATGAACACAATATCTCATTTTATTAATAACCCATCGAATTTGAAAATAAATAGCATATACTGTGTTGCACAGTTGAAAAGAAGCTCGTAGGAAATGTCAGTGATGTTCAGAACAACAACAGCAGCTTGCATAGCGGACTATATATAGAGGGTATTGGAAACAAAACCCTTCTCACAAGGACACTGCAGCCCAGACCAGAGCAAGGAAAACTGACAACAGTCAGCCAGGCACACAAGTACAGAAGAGTAAAATCAGACTAGTTACATTTCTATAATTTCTATAATGCAACAGTGGCATATTAGGAGGTAATATGTGTAGTGCAGATTAATTATATTTTAGCTGTTAGATTAGCTGTTTAAGATGTGCAGTGGTTAATAAATGGGCCTAATTGATGGATGTTAAAGTTAGACTACTCAAGACCTGTCGGTTACAGCGAATATTACACCTATCAGAATTTAATTATAGTGTCTGATGAATCAATAACTCAGTCCTGGTTGATGTGGGCTGCCACTCACTGACGTTCCCTGATGGCTTGTGGGAGTGTGAAAAGCCCAAAGTGGGCGAATCTCGGTCGTGGGGCTCTGACGCACGCTGAGACGTTCAAATAAGGGAACCATCATTGGCGGCGATGAATCGACCGTGACTCATGTGGTTCAGACGAGAGGTGGCATATTGTCCTTCCAGAAGCAATCTCTTCGCTTCTCTCTGGGGACCCATCCATGTGACAGACATTGACACTGCACATGGGCTTCAGCTTGTCCTGGACTAATATGGAACAATCCCTGTCCCGTCAGCCTCGACTCTTAGCAGCATGAGCACACACTGCCCTGTAAGATGCAACTATTGATCACTTAAATATTAATACCTTCCCTGTGAGAACAAACTCCTCATGTCACAGCAGTGTGTATTTCCAGGGTTGGGATCTAATAGAATACTTGTAACAGTAACACGTATTCAAAGAGGAAATATCTGTATCTGTGTTACATTTACAGCATTTATCAGACGCCATTATCCAGAGCGACTTACAATCGGTAGTAACGGGGACAGTTCCCCCCGAAGACACTCGGAGTTAAGTGTCTTGCTCAGGGACATAAAACATTGTGGTCGGCGAGTATCTTTCAACTAGACCACTACTACACTTTAGAAGGCAGCATTTATAATATTTTCTTTTCTAAATTAGAGAATACAGTTATGATATATTTAGAATGATAAAATCATTAGTATAAAGATTCTTGTGTTTTTGTCTTTGATTCAAATGAAATAACTGGTACTAAGGGCATGGATACGCACTAAGCATTTGGCATGTTCACTAGTGTGAGGGAATTTGATTTACACCAAATTATAAACCAAGAAAGAAATAGTAGTTTTGTAGAAGTGGTAGTTTTCTGTATCTTGAAGAACATAAAATCTCACCCAGAGAGAAACAACCATTAAAATATGTACCTATGTGGTTACTAATGTCACTTGATCCTGTGCCAGGATCCCGTCATGCCAGGATCCTTTATTTCATCTTTTAACACCAAACTCCAAACTCTTCCAGCTCGGCTGGGGAACACTGTCCCTCAATACTGGTGGCCCTCATGGATGGGTCCTGTCCCCACTGCTGTTCTCCCTCTACACCAAAGACTGTACCTCAAGGAACTCAGCTGTTAATGGTGACAAATCTGCATATCGACAGGAAGTTGAGTGGCTGGTGTGCTGGTGCAGTCAGCACAACCTGGAGCTGAACACGCTCAGGACTGTGGAGATGATAGTGGACTTCAGGAGATGTCCCTCAACACTGCTCCCCCTCACTATATCAGACAGTCCAGTGTCTTTTGTGGAGATCTTCAAGTTCCTGGGTACCACCATCTCCCAGGACCTGAGGTAGAAAACCAACAGCTCTTCCATCCTCAAGACCCAGCAGAGGATGTAGTTCCTGAGGCAACTGAGGAAGCACAGTCTTCCACATGAGCTGCTGATCCATTCCAACACTGCAGTCATTGAGTCCATCCTGTGCTCCTCCATCACAGGAGCAGCCACCAGACAGGAAAAGAACATACTGCAATGGACTGTATGGTCTGTGTCCCCCTGCCCTCCATCCAGGACCTGTTCTTCTCAAGACCCAGGAAACGGGCAGGGAATATTATCACAGATCCTTCACACCCTGGACACACACCCTGGCAGACGATACAGAAGTCTGCAGACCAGGACCAGCCGACATAGGAACAGTTTTTTTCGCCTCGCCATCACTCTTCTAAACAACTGAATTGCTACCATTTCACCTATGCACTTTATGTACACCATTATATCAGTAATCTGTGAGCTAAGATTTAATTATATTCTATATTGTCGTTGTTTTTATTCTATTGTGCTTGAGAGACAAAATCAACCGAAATCAAATTTCTGATTATGATCAAGTACTATTCTAGTCAAGTAAAGTTCATTTTTATTTAGGAATAAAATTGTCTCTTTGTAACTGTTATACATGCAGTTGAAAGGGCCAACAGAACTATTTAATTCATGTGTTACATTTCTGCATGTGGTTACATTTCTGTAAAAGTATTCCGAATACAATGGCAATGCCATATTACATTTTTCATCATTACCTTTTTCGGAGCTTTCATCAGACATAAACTGTTAGATGACTTGCAGCCTGTCACTGAACACCTTAAAATGATATAATATCAGACATGAAGCAAGAAAAGGCCTAAAACTATATGTACAGGGTTTGATTAAGTGTAATAGTGCATTTTGTTTAAATTTTTACTCTGACAGTACACTCCAGTTCAGATAAAGCTTCAGCTAGTCTACGTCTCACTGTCTGTCCCACTGTACACAAGAGAGGAAATGCTGATCCGATTGCATTTGCCAACAAACAAAACACGAGCCACCGAGTCCCACGCAGATCAGTGTCACATCGTCCCGCCACAGAGGAGCAGGGGACAGATCAGAAATAGGCCGGCACTGATGTATAAAAGATGAAAGGAGGGCAGACTACCAGACATGGCAGAGGACAGGGGCTTTGAGGTTACGGAGGGGGGTCTCAGCTGTGGGCGCCGGGCCAGACACAAGCAGAGCCACATCAGAACCACAGCCCAGCATCCACATCCACAAACATCACAGGGAAAACACACATACTGTTGGTTATTATTGAGAATGTGTGTTTTGACAGTGATTTTTGAATTTATTTGGATGTAGATTTTATGTCATTTATTTTAGTTGTTTTAACACATTAGTCATATCCTCGAAATGGGTTAAATGGATCAACAGTGAACTACACTAGAAACACTGGATTTACCAAAAAAATGGTAACGTTTTAGGTGAACCTATGAAACTATATGGAATTTCTAGGATTAAAAGACTCGTTCAGCCATCAGGAACTTTAACCTGTGACTTGAACCTGTGCTCCAGGCCATTAACCAGTAATCTACAACTCCCACGCCCCACCCCACACACACACCACCCACTCTAACAGCTGTTCTGGGGAAAGGTGTAGACGTTGTGCATACCAGAGTCAGTGGGCAGGTAGAAGACCAGGCCAGTCAGGAAGGAGAAGAGCATGCAGGGGATGATGACATTGACAATGAAGTAGAGTGGCAGCCGCAGCATAAGGAAGTGGTAGGTGATGTCCAGGTAGGGAGTGTCGGGGCAGCAGGCGTAATACACCCAGTGCTTCCAGCTGCGGTAGTCTTTCATCACCCACTCTCCGCTCTCCATGAAGTTACTCAGATCCGGTCTGTCATTATCCTGGTACAATGAGAGGAGAGAACTCAGCATTCCCATTTCAAGATGGTCAACAAATGAAATAAACCAAAAAAACTACATCTGAAAGGCATTACATGAATTAACAGTGCCATTTTGTGCTTACAGGAATTGATGTTCTAAAGGGTGCTCTTCCACTGTACTAAAGACTGGACCAATTTTCTGCTTTGGAAAGAACTGACTCCAAATGTGGGCCTAGTTATTGCAGCAAATCATGTTTTACATTGGAGACTACATAACAAGACCTTATTATCCAGAACATTAAACCAATTTCAGGTATTATTTTTAAACAGAGGGTTTCTTTATATTCCAATCAAGATTGTTTTATAAAAAAATCTTAATTTCATTGTACACTTTTTTTTCATTATATGTTGTCTTTTCACCATTTGTGGAGCTGTAACAAAACAATTTTCCAGTTTTATTCCTTTATTATAGGACATTCCTTCTTATGATATGAAAAATTGATCTCACCACATAGGGGGTACTACATTCAACTAAAGGACTCTAATTACCGCCTGGGTAGGACAATGCAGAGGTGCATGTGGAGAGTTTGCATCAGTTCACCAAACAGAATTGCATATTACAAGTAAAGGACATGAAAGAGGGAGGGAGGCTGCCACGCTGCACATGCACATTGATGTACCGTATTAACCAAACTGGTTTTAAACAATTACTCAGCCCACAAAATGGCCTGGGTGGGTAGTTAGTTCCTCTTCTCCAATATACACATAACTAGCAACCAGCCTTTCTTTCTTTATCTGTTCATTTCCATAAATGAGCTATAAAGCCACACTTGAGGTGACACTAGTAAACATCATAGGTTCCTTTTGGTTCCAGTTTTTTTTTTTTTTTTTTTAATTCAGTGGTTGAGCACCCTAGACAGGATTTCTGCAGGGAGATCTACCATCTTACATTGTTTTTTTTTGCCTGATTATCATCTCAGATTGAAACATTAATATCAGAGCTGTAGAAGTAACAGCGATCTTAGTTACAGGATTGATGACCACCAGTTTGCCGTCATACGTCCAAGTTCCCAGCTTCATGCTGCAGTTCTGCAGGTCAAAAGGGAAGTGCAGCACGATGATCTCACAGTAGCTCTTGAAGATGGCTGGCGGGTTCCATGTGATCATGCCTGTGTGCTCCAGCAGCACTTTGGTTTCGTGGACGATGGCAAAGTCACCGTCAGCGCTGCGGGCATAGGCATGCAAAGGCGGCAGCGGGAGGAGATAATGTTAACACAGCGAGACAGCAGTGCCTCGAGCCGGGCACAGCTCCAGCACCACCAGCATGTGCCAGCCAACCAGAGCAGAGCCTGGCACAGGTTGCAGAGTGGCAAGAGGCTGGTTGTCAGGGAGAAACAGCAGTACATCAGACTAAAGCATATGGTGTGTGTTGTGGAGGGGGGAACTGTGATTTGGTCCGTGCCCGATTTAGCCCAATTGAAATGTGAATGTTGCCTCCTGCACCATGTGGAAACTCACGTGACCAGGAGGACTGGGACTGTCACGCGTACACGAGATCAGAGCGAGTAGAAAAGGATTCTTACTTGTTGTAGAGAACAAGGTCCGGGCGCCAAATGTCAGTGGAAGGGACTCTTATCTTTTTGATTCCACCATAATCGTCAGGATCCCACAACAAGTTCACATCTTTCCATTGCTAGAAAAGCACCCCACAATTGACATAAAAGTGTGCCACATTAGTAAATGTTTCAAAATATCATTAAGAGGAGCGTTAATGATACAGCAGCACAGGCCTATTTAACCAGGTAACACATTTTTATTTTATTCCTAATCATCCACCAGTCAAAGTAAAGACATTAACTGTTCTACATTGAGGATTTGGAAAGTAAATAAATACAGTAGCTGTGAAAGTAGCTGTTAAAATGAGCAATAATCTCCTGGTGTACCACAAAGTACCACAATTTGAGAACCGAGGATGAACGTGAAAATACCTGTTTCAGTCTCACATTACTGGTGACAATCTGATTGACCTCATCCTGTCAGAGAGAAATGAGAGAGCACAGATGATGTGGTGAGAACGCAACTGGAGGTGGAGTTCAGAAGGGACCTCAGGTTCCCTCACCACACTGATGAGTTGGATGAGCTGCAGTCCCACAGTGACAACGACTGGGTCCTTGAAGTGGTTGACAGGACGGACCACTTTGTTGTAGCCAGTAAACAAGGTTTTGACTAGGCGAGTTTCATCTTCAGAGCACCAGATGGATCCTGAAGAACAGAGTAGGTAACACGGAGATACACAGAATATAATTTACTCAAGACGAGCAAGAGAGAAATCTACACTTCAGCTAGCTGTCTCCATCCTTACAATGAGGGTTCCTAATAGTTATAATATGGAAATTGGCAGTTCAAGGAACCAAAACGAACCACATAAAGTAGTTCCATCTTTGAATTAGCTGTGGAACCCTTTTCAGTTCCACGTAGAACCATATTTTCCTGGAGTGTACAATGTATTATGAGTCTTCACCATTCTTCACCACCCAATATTGTTCTACAGTGGTTCCACTATGATTGTCCTTCATTTGTATGACTTGTCATATTCATTTTGTAGAGAGGAATACACACATACATATATTTTGCTTCCAAAGTCCACTGGAATTTACCCTAAACATTCCATCAAACAAACATTTTCATACAAGAAAATGTTTCATGCAAAAAAAATAAAAAAACACCTTAACTGAATTATTAAATGATTGATCTGTGCAACAAAATTCATTACTTTCTACGTATTTAGATGATTAATAATTACTATTTCTGTTGATTCTGTTAATGGGGTTAACATCAAGCCGTTCACAAGGATGGCTGATAAATGACATGGTGTTTTTTTAATTAAGAAAAGAACCCCAAATAGAATGTTTAGTACTGTACTTCACGGGTGATAATGGCTGTGACCGACGCCCGAGTTTGACCCCCCCGCGTGCTGCTGGAGATATGAGGACGTGCTAAAACGCCGTCACAGATAGGGTTGCAGGAAAAAGCAGCCGGCAGATCCGCCAAGCCGGACCTCCCCCCACCCTGCGCTTTCCACGTGTTTGACCTTGAGCGCCAGGCTGAGATGAAACACTAATCAACCGGAACAGCGGGTAAACTGGTCTGCGGTCAGAATGAGAGGAATACCGCCCTAACTCCCTCGCCGACGACCAAGGCCGCTGGCACCCACCTGCATCTGTCAATCACGCCACTGCACTGGTGATGCTCTCTGTAACTTGGTCCACCAAAGGCACCATCAAATGAAACTATAACTCTCATCAAACAGGTTTATAAAAAAAAATTATCATGGAAATAATTACACACCAAAACAGGGTAGCATTCTTCACAATATTTTGTCAATTTATATAAATCCTGAACTGAAGATGCCTGTGACCTTGCACTAGTGAACAAGTGTATAAATTAAGGTTGACTTAAACTTAAAGGATATTGCTCTGTTTAATCAATTTGTACTAAAATCAAGTGCACTTGTGTTTTAAATTGAATAATAAGACGATTCTACCTTCTTGCTCTGATTTACTTTGCTTTTATGCTCCAGAGCTCCTGAGTATCAAACAGCTCGGCTGCTTCTCCGCTTAACTAATGACAGTTGCAGCATGTAATTAATTGTCAGCAGCGAACATACCCATCTGCAAGCATCTGCTGGGTTTAATAGATTAGTCAACACACAACTATCTTGGCAGGAAATTAATGTCCATCAGTCACACAAATTAAAGTCAGCCATTAAACTCCGTTTTGGTCAGACGCCGTATGTTGTGGGGAACTTACCAGCCAAGGCAAGCAGGAAGACAAAATGAAAGTGATTCATATTTCCTCTTTAGTAAAAATCCTACAGGTCCAAATCAAAGAGTTGGACACCTACAGCTGCACCCCGCCGGACAACTGTAAAAGTTCTGACTTGTCCACCACCCCCTTCTCGTACAGCTCATATGTCTCACACACACACACACACACACACACACACATATACTCACACACAAACACACACCGAGAGGCTGGTGCCACAGTCTATTTTAAAAGCATGTGACAGCATGATAATTTAGACTGAGTTTATTCTAGTAAAGTAAACACATCTCCTGGTGTATAAAATCAAGTTTTTTAATACATAGCTAGAGTTTTTTTTTTCCGTAATTCACCTTTTTTTTTTATTTTACTTTTCACAAAAAACATTTAGTTTTATGTGCTGATGATTGTGACATGGCAAGAAGGGCAGTTTCTGACAATTTCTCATTGAATATAACTTAAATACATGATACTGCAATAAAAAAATAAGCGACTCAAAATACGCCCAGATATGACAGTAGAAATAGCATTTTCCAAATCTGTTTGTATGGGAGACATTTTGTATATTTTGTTTAAATCACATTTGAGTTTCTATAAGGGCAATGAATGGGACTTTGGTGACAGGATGTGGGTACACAGGATTTCTGGCTTCGATCAGAGCAACAGAATACATAATCCAGCCAAGTAAATCTGTGTATTAAAAAGGCCTAAAGACATGTCCTGGGAGCTCATGCTGATTGATTTGATAAATGAATTCAGCAATGTTTACCTAATGCTGTTTGTCATAATGAAATATCTGTATTTTCACATTCTTACACATATTTTCTTAGGGATGACACCAAATTTGGGTTCCAGGTGACAGCTGTGACACCGAGGTCTTTCTCCAAACGCACACCTGCCACTTCCCGCTGCGGTGAGCAGGGATCGCGGTTTCGCCCCGGCCTGTTCAATCAGCCAGTCACTCACCCATCAGCCCCATTCATCTTATTTAGAGGCCGGTGGCATGTCTGGCAATTGTTGAATTAAGACACATCATCGTCTCCTCCGCCCTCCACAGCAATTCCCAGCTCACGCACCTGAACCCGGGGCCCTGGGTGCGCAGCCCCCGCACGGATTAAACCACTTCGACCTTGAGGAGAACAAGCCCATTGAAAATGTTCAGTCATCCCCGCCGAGGGCTGACAGCTTGACTGGTGATGTGAAGTCTGGAGCCCCTCAGCCACATCTCCCCCATTCCTGTTCTACACGATGGTCGGCGCCACCTTCACCTGGAACCAATTCTGAACGCATTGCTGCTGCTTCATGAAAAATATAATATAACGTCCAGCTCATTTCTTGCAGATAAAACCAGTTCTGGTAACGAGAGTTTCGGAGAAGCGAAGATATGGAGTGTGTGCAGAAGTAGGTCTTTGGAACATAATTTATTTGAGATTGTGCTGCAGCGATTGACAGGTTCTAACACTGGACTGACCTTTAGAAATTTGTGGAGACGGCTGCGGGGATTACCTGTGCCTCCTCTTTCCATTACAGTGTTTGTTTACCATGCTTACAGGCAGGCTATTTTTAAACCGCTCTTATCCTTTGTATTTAGGCATGTCACTTTGACACGTCACGCAAATTTATTAAGGTCGTCAAAGCTGCACTTCATATCCTAAATATATAGAGTATGTGCTAATTATAGAGCAGACCAGCACCATGTGAAGGATTAACAGCAGACGGGAACTTGGAGAGATGGGAACCAGAACTGAACTGAAGACGGGTTCGACTCGGAAATCTGAAACAGTAAAATCAAAACAACGCATGAGTGACTAGAAACCCTCCCATACCGAGTCGGGCGGTGTGAATATTTCAGCCCGTATTAGCATTTAACTATGTGCCTCGGCCTGTCGGGGGGGAAATGTCGCCTTGTCTCGGTGCCCATCGACAAAGAAAGGTCAGTAGTCTTACGGATCAGAGACGACTATAAAATCCCCGTTGATACGGTGCAAAGGACTCGACAGTCGCATAATTCATGTGGATGTGCATTAAAGAGACCTCAGCGTGACATTATCACGCCGGCTCCGCTGGGACTGCTAATGTGGGGAGATCAGTGAAACACATCTATGAATAAGAAAGAAAGTAGAAGAGAAGAACCTGGACTGTTTGTTCAAATTTTACATTTGTTCGTTGATACCAGTATGATCCACTGATAGGATGACCACTACGGTTACAACATATACAGCGCAGACGTGGACGACTCTGGACGATATCATAATGACGTTGCTTGATAGGTTTCTGAGTACAGCGCCGTACAGTACAGTACAGATGTTGAAAATGAACGCCCTTTCAACTCCATATGTGCTTTTGCTGCACTTTGTAGCCGCATTCAATTGGTGTTTCACTGGTGTTCGCTTGTCGCTGTTTAATCTTCATTGGGAATCCTGGTTCTACTATGGTCTATACCATATTTCAATATGGAGTTCAGATTGAGGTGAGATGCTTTGGTGACTTAATCAGTTCTAGATAGTGAGTGAGCTGGGTGAAATGCATTCTGAGATATTTGAATTATTTTGAAAACTCAGACCACATTTTGGAATCCCATCTGACTGCTTGACTGTATGTGAACTTACTTGGACCTGGAATGGAACTGTTCTTGACCGAGTTCAGTCACGTCAGGAAGTTGTGTAGAGGTAAACTGTTGTGAATGCTTTGAAAGTCTTTCAATCAAGCAACCAAATCAGTCATATTACAAAATGAACCATTTAAGGAGAGTTCTAGAGTTGTTTAAACCTGAAATGTTCTGACGAATATGGACTATACATGTAGCCTGGTGGGTTAAAGACTCGCCTACGATTCAGACGTCCACGAAGATACAGGTTCAAACCCCACTTACTACCATTGTGTCCCTGAGCATGACACTTAACCCTGAGTGTCTTCAGGGGGGGACTGTCCCTGTCACTACTGACTGTAAGTCGCTCTGGATAAGGGTGTTTGGTGAATGGTCTAAATAGCTACTCTTCCTAACAACAGTTTAGAAATCATAACATCATGATGTGGCAAAGAATTGAACCATTAGCAATTTACTACTAATATACATATACAATGGTCAAAATAATAAAGGGAACACTTAATCAACACAATGTACCTCTAAATCAATAACACTTCTTTGAAATCAAACTGTCCACTTAGGAAGCAACACTGATTAATTTCACATGGGCCAGTGGTGGCCTAGCGGTTAAGGAAGCGGACCTGTAATCTGAAGGTTGCTGGTTTGAATCCCGATCCGCCAAGGTGCCACTGAGGTGCCACTGAGCAAAGCACCGTCCCCACACACTGCTCCCCAGGCACCTGTCATGGCTGCCCAATGTCTCACCAAGGGGTTTAGACAGTGGATGCTCACCGAGTTTCTTCTGTTAAACCCTGATAAGACAGAAGCTCTTGTACTTGGGTCTCAAGCAGCCTTGGGTCTCAAGCCCTCTTAACTCTGGATCTCTGAAGCAAAGGATCCTCATTGATGCAGGTCTCTCATTTGATTTGCATGTAGATAATATCACTAGGACAGCATTCTTTCACCTTAGAAATATTGCAAAGATAAGAAACGTCACCTCAATGCATGATGAAGAAAAGTTGGTCCATGCCTTTATTACATCAAGGTTAAATTACTGCAACGCACTACTGTCTAGATGCTCTAGTAGGTGCATGAGTAAACTTCAACTGGTACAGAATGCTGCAGCCAGAGTTCTAACTAGAACTAGGATATTTGACCACATCACCCCAGTCTTAAAATCACTGCACTGGCTACCCATCAAATTTAGGATTGACTACAAAATGCTACTTTTGATCTATAAAGCTCTAAATGGTCTCGCCCCGCAGTACCTGAGTGAACTTTTGGTTCTCTACGAACCACCACGCCCCCTTCGATCAATGGGTGCGGGGTCACTACTGGTACCCAAAGTACAGAAGGTCACAGCTGGGAGCAGATCCTTCTCCTATAGAGCTCCGCAGTTGTGTCCAGGACTCAAACAGTCTCAGTGTTTAAATCTAAACTGTTTAAGTCCCAGTTAAAGTCCCAGACAGAGTGTCAATTATTAAGTCCACTTTATCACAAAGTGTTAAATTGGCCTTAGTCAGGCTGTCCTAGTTAGGGTACCGGGCCACTGTAGCACCAATATACCACTATAAGCACATGTTTCAGTATTAGTCGTACAATGCCACCGCCTGCCACTGCTCCTGTTTGTTCTCTCCGAGACACGGAATCAGGCGCCCAGACTACTGGCAGACCCCAGTGAAGAGACCAGCAGATAAATCCTGGTTCCTGGCAACTGCTAAATGAGGACATTAAACGAACCAGAGGGTCACCACAGCCACCACCACCGTAACAACTAAAGCTTCAGGGAAATGGACCAGTAACATCATAATGGACACGTAATCTAGACCATGACACTGGACTACACTTTGGACTTCTCCACCTCTACAACTGTAGGACTTTTTCTCTTATTGGACCATCACAAATCCTGCACTGACAACATTTGCAGGCTCACTCTACCCGCGAAGGGCGTCCCTCTCTGTATCACTCCCTCCCAATGTTTCTTCCTTTCTCCTTTTCTCTAGAGTTTATTTTGTGTGAAGTTTTCCTTGTGTGCAGATAGGTCAAGTCAACTGTAGGGCCTGTCAAAGCCCATTGAGACATACTGTATGTGATGTAAATGTTGTTGTTGTTGGTTAAAAGAAGAGGACACATTTCGTTGCTGAGCTGTGAAGTACATCACAATGACAATGACTTCACTATAAAAACATGCTGTTGTGTAAATGGAATAGACAACAGATGGAAATTATAGGCAATTAGCAAGACGTCCCCAATTAAGGCGTGGTTCTGCAGGTGGGGACTACAGATCACTTCTCAGTTCCTATGCTTTCTGGCTGATGTTTTGGTCACTTTTGAATGCTGGTGGTGATTTCACTCTAGTGGTAGCATGAGATGGAGTCACAACCCACACAAGTTGCTCAGGTAGTGCAGCTCATCAATGCGAGGTGTGGCAAGAAGGTTTGCTGTGACTGTCAGCATAGTGTCCAGGGCATGGAGGTGCTACCAGGAAGCAGGCCAGTACATCAGGAGACATGGAGGAGGCCGTAGGTGGGCAGGAACCCAGCAGCGGGACCGCTACCTCCACCTTTTGCAATGAGGAAGAGGAGGATCACTGCCAGAGCCCTGCAAAATGACCTCCAGCAGGCCACAAATGTGCATGTGCCTGCTCATTCACATAGAGACTCCTTGATGGTGGTACGAGGGAGAATGTTCTGCTGCCTGCAACATTCTCCAGCACGACCGGTTTGACAGTGGGTCAGTAATGGTGTGGGGAGGCTTGGGGAGACTTGCTTTAAACACATTACATCAAAGTTGGATCAGCCTGTTGTGTGTTTCTCCAGTTTCATTTTGAGTATGACTCCAAATCAAGACCTCCATGGGTTGAAAATTTTCATTTCCATTGATCATTTTTGTATGAGAAATTTATTCATTTTTGTATGTTAAGAACAAAATATTTTAAAAGGTATATATATATTTTTAAATATTTCATTCAGTTCTAGGATGTCAAATTTTTGCATTCCCTTAATGTATATATGAAGTGTCTCTGAAAGCTCTTCTTCAGTCTTGACTCTTCCCGTCACCCAGAATATACCAATATCCGAGTTGGGTGGAGAGTGAAGGCCATACAGCACATGACTGACATTTCCATTTATTTCATTTTATTCCATTTGTTACTGCCAAAAAGAACACCAACCCTGTGCAAATATTAAAAGGATCTGAAGTCTTATACAAATCCAGGATATGTAGAACACCACAGGAGGGACGGGAAGGGGGGGTTAAACTTGGAAAGGTCAGGGCTCGTCAGGCTCTGTGGCTTTTAATAATCCAACATCAAAGCCACGGCTTCAACAATTACAGACAAGGACAATGGAGAATAATTTAATGGGATTTCATGGCATGAGTATAGAATTGCCAGCTGCTGTCCATTCTGAAAAGGGGAGGTTCTGCTCTCCTGGAATCTGTACACAAATTTCAGACAGGTCTATGGGACATCCGACTACAGCTATCTGATCATTAAAGCCATAAATAAAAGAAAATACTCAATAATTACACACAAGAAAAGGGTATTTGGTCTGTAAAACTGTAATTGGGTGGGCTATGGCACAACTGAATCTCAAACCGAGTGTGGAGAGAGATTGCTTGCAGGGTAATTAAACACAAAATGTATAAATCCCAAGTGACACCCACTCACATACATATCCAGCAATTAAAAATCTCCAGGATGACGGGGACGGCCATGCCTGAGGTACTGTCAGCTTTATGTGCCGGTCTCCCAGCGCAATCAGTCTGATTGACGCAGATCTGGAAGAGTTCAGTCTCCACTGGCCCGCCATTCCAGATCTGCGCTTAACGAATGCGACCGCTCCATTCGTCAAGGTCAAGGGCCCAGCATAGCAGGTTAATTAACAAAAAATCAGAAATAAGCAACGATTTCCTTTTTTTAATATATAAAAAAAAAAAAAAAAAAAAGATAATTGCCCAGATCAGAGGCTTCGGCACATTCTAAAAAGAGACATTTAATAAGTTAACACAACCATGCTCAAATCAAACGATTACCACCAAACTGTACTGTATAAGTGATGAGTGCAGGCTAATATAAATTAATATCGAAGCGTAAACAGATTGATTGTTCTCTGATCAGAAGAGGTACTGTTTATAGAAAAAAAAAAAAAAAAAAAAAAGACAGAACAGGCAGAACGAATGGTCAAAGAATAAATTCACAGTTGTTTAAAATTAAAAAGTTAGCTTTTACATCCAGGTATGCATTTCACTGAACAACTGCCTGTTTGGCAACCAGGAACTACTGTACATCCACAGGGCAAAATAAGAAGCAAAGTCACAATGTTCTGGAACGTCACAATCTCAAACATGCTGGGGTTCGGCTACAAGGCTATCCAAAATAAAGACGCTCTGCCAAAGTCCGGTCCGTATGCTTTTCAACGAGCCCCGACAAAAATGGGGAGGAAGACATGCAAGATTAAAAAGGTTCATAATCCACACCCACCCAACAGGGAAGAACAAAAAAATTGAACAAAATCAGCGTTAGTATGGTCCACAGGATGTGGAAAAAGAAAATATTATTATAATACAAAGGGTCCTTCAATTCAAAAACTGTGCACGGGAAAAGAGAAGCAGAACGACAAGACAGCATCAAGCTGTCGTGTATCAAAATGCGGGTTCCTCTTCTGTTCTCAGAACAGGATGTCTTCATTCTTGATGAGCGTCTCTACCACCTGTCTCTGGTAGCGGATGTCGTTGAGGGCGGTCATGGCATCCAGGTCGGGCGCCCGCATGACCGTCGGGCCGAAGACGATGCCCAGGTTCTCTGCGTTCATCAGATTATCCTTCTCGTTCTGGGTAACCCTAAAAAATAGAACGTGACAGAAAAGTCGTGTGAATAAAAACAAATCTTCAATAGATGAAGATGTAAGGAAAGTTCTGATCTGGGCGGGGCGCACCTTTTCAAATGAGCCATGAGGTACCGCAGTGTTTCACAGTGAGCAGGGGGCAGCAGCTTCAGAGCCTCATGCAAGGCCTCCAAACGCTCTTCTGGGTCTGTGAGCTCTGGGTAGATAACACCAGCAACAAGATTACACTCACAAACACACACAATTTCAATAGCTCAGTCCTGAATACAAATTAAATATTATTATTATTTATAATAAAAGAGAGTATCTGCATAGCTATTATTATGTCAGTCACATTTGGATGTGGTCTATATCACCGTAATCACATGTTGCTAAATATGAACCATTTTGCTAAAATTATTTACAGGTTTTGTGAGGGCTGCCCCAGTGCTCTGATTACACCATGAATCAACATTGCAGCAATGATTGAATTATGTGACTGTTTAATGCCATTATTAACACACCATTGGAATTAATGTGCTGCGTTTTTCCACAATAACCAGCATTCCATTCAGAATTATGAACACACCAATGCACCAGTTTTATTCAAAGCTCTCGTGCAAACTCACTTGCAGCTTCAATGAACCTGGGGTAGGCATCATACGTGATGAGGGGAATGGGCAAATCCCTGAAGTACAGTTTAAGTGCACCAGTGATGATATTAATATCTTCATAAACATTCACAGAGATGTCTGCCTTTTCACCATCTGGAAATAGAGAATATTAAGATATTAAAAAAAGACATACAATTTGAAGAGTGAACTGTCAAAAAGCATAGATTTGTTAAGATCTGAGAATGTCTTAATCCAATAGAGGTTCCCAAGTCATATTTTCACCTTGAAATGCCACAATTAATCTGTTTTTACCACGAGTGATAGTGCAGTAAAATTTGAGTAAATGTATTTTCATATTCATGTTATTTTGTAATTTTCATATTCAATACCACTACATTAAAATGTTATCTTTCAGTTCAATAATGTTCTACATCTCCCTCATCTCAGAGGACCAGTCGCATGATTAGCCAGTTCAGCATCCTGCTTTTTGCGTGGAGCCATCAGCAGTGTGGAGCTCTCACCACCATGCCGCCACGGGTCACCCCTACGCCACCAACCAGTCTGTAGCTGCAGGCCCTGTCATAATCCCAGAGCTCAGAGTCCCCCCTCACCCCCCGACAAGAGCCTTCATCTCCATTTCACATACATCCACAACATCCTGGGTTTTTTGTGAGTCTTTCGAGTGTGATTTAGAATTTTAAAGCTGGGATCCTGTGCTCTGGTCCCCGTGTTTATTGATATAAATGTTAATGGATGGGTGAGGGGCTGTAAATCTGCAGCAGAGGTCACATCAGGACTTTAAAGTCACAGATGGGATTTAAGTCCCTGACAAATGTGTCACGTTCACCACTAATACTCCATTATGGGAAGCATAAAACGCTCAATACGTTCTACTTAAAGAGAGGGTGGTCAACAAAGAGAGTAAAAAGCAGGGACCCACCTCTGTCAAACGCCAGCTTCACATCTTCAATTAATTCACTGAATCCAGATACTCTGTAGAGTCCTTCTGACTTCAGACCTTCAGAGGATAGAGAACAATGATTAAAAATCAATCAGCGAGAGAGTGCCAAGACCAAACGGTCTCCATTAAATTCCAATTTCAATTCCATTCAACAGCAATTCAATGCCATTAATGTTTAAATATAAAAATTAGATATGGATCTGGAAAAGATTACAAGATAGCAATTACATTATTCTTCAAATTCTTCAATACATTTCTGTTTACATTTTAAATCGAATTTCCCATAGTTAATTTTTTTTGATTATCTGAAATAAAGCATCTGGTAATTTTATTAAATCCAAAATGATTTTATTAATTCAGATTGGCCCCCCTGGTTCTGGATTCACCTCTGGACTCAATCTCTCGTATGCACATGTCCACCACCATGGGCCGCTTGCTGTTGTGGGCTTTCACTAGCGTGGTGAGGTCACAGCTGTACACTTTCTTCACGTGCTTCAGGTCTGGCTTGCAGTCGTTGGGGACCATTTTGGAGCACTGCTTATGGACGTTCAAACCACAATCTGAAAGAAAAGAAAAAATGAATTACCTGCCTGTAACATTCATGAACTGAACAGCAAACAATAAATCAATCCCTCCCAGATGAATATAGATGAGAGTTTGTGAATTATTTATTTTTTAATCCCTTGGTACAATACGTGGTGAATTTTCCATGCTTTGCATTTTGCCGACTGCCTTAATTTCTCTTTCAATCTTGCTGAGCTTTCAATCTCCTTGATCAATAAAGGCTGCTGGCGTGTCATTGAACACTCAGGCATGCGTTCTTAGCTGAGGTCATCACTTTCTGATTGGATGCAGGGACACCACTAGTGTCACCTTCAACAGTTCAAGAAATGTCAGGGTGATGAGGGACTCCTCGTCCAAGATGCATGTCAGGGACCGCGGGGGGATTTCATATGTATTTACCATGCCGGATATTTATAAAATGATAATACATCTGTATTAGGTCTGTGGAAACTAAAATGTTAATATTAATTAAATACTTTCAGTATGGGGTCCGGCTTATGACATGGATGCCAAAGACAATCCCTACATAACAAGTTTGTGCAGATTCAGATGATAAATGGAATCATGTGGCTACTGAGGCGCTAACACACGGAAGCAGCGAGCTTGCGCTGTGTCTGCGATACGCCCGCGTTTGGATGCTTCTTTTTCAACCCCAGATGCGCAGAGGGTGGAAATGTGGTGCGACCAGGGGAAAATATTTTAAAAGCACGCCAGCTTGTTTGGTCACATCATCTTTTCAGAAAAAGTTGCCCAAAAAAAAAAAAAAAAAAGGAATTTGCATTGTTTCCATTTTATGTACTGTCAGAATCTGAAGGGTGTTTTATATCCCCAGAAGATTATTCTGATATTTTTGACGTTTCATTACAGGGACCGTCTAACAAGCGCAAAATGTCATCCGCCCAGAAAAAGATCAATGCCACTGAAGCATATAGACTTCACAACAGTCTGACATTACACATCCACAGCGGGCAGTGGTAATTTTCTCCCCCCCCCCATCTGTGAGCGAGAAGACGCCGACGACGACAGCAGAGGCGGAGGGGGCTGCTTTGTGTGAGGGAGGGGGGGCTCTTAGGCAGAATTAAAGGCTCACTGAAAAACAACGCGGCCCGGAGGAGAGCGGGTCGGGGGGGCTGCCGGCTCCATTCTACTCCCCCAACCCACCCGCCTCCCGGAATCTGTGCTTGCACACAATGGCCACGGCGGCAGCGATTCAACGCGCTGCGGGCTACTCCAGACCTCATTTCCCCGCCCGGTTTAAATGGGCCATCTCTTTCAGCCTTCAAGCGCCACTCCACGGTCGAGTTCCACAAAGAGCCGACGTAGAGAAGTAATCTTCTGTTACGGTGATTAATCTCAAAAAATTCTCTTTACAATAATAAATGGACAAAGAAAAAAAAAAAAAGCAAAGCTTGGTTGAAATGGAATAAAACCTTCGATCAAGCTGCTTTAGTATGTATTTTATTCAAATTAAAATATTATAAAGAGATGCTACAACAGTAAAAATGCAGACTTAAGGAAAATTACACAACCCCCCCCCCCCCGAGCAACTCGTTCTTCATCTGAACTCAACCGTGCAGAAATGTAATTACTTCAAAAATAGAGCGCATCTCTCGCCCTTCCTTAAATTCCCATTAAAAACCAGAGGTCTGCGCCCACAGCGTTCTGCGTGTCTGCACAGAGACAGCTTCAAATCCCAGTTGGGGCGGGACACCCCCCATTCCCTCCACAACAGAGTCGGCTCCAGCGCCATCGCCATGGCGATACCAACGACTGGTTCCTGAGGGTGAGGAGCGGAGTCTCACGAGACTCATCAGAGCATCATTATGGGGTTTAGACCTCTGCTGTGCCCTGATCCTGGGTGGTGGGTCATCCTCTGCGCATCACCACTAATCACATTTCCATTTGCGAAATAAGTAATGAGACCTTTTTTGTCATGTATTCAATGATATTATCATTGAGAAAATTATTTTATGTCAACTCGAAATGGGTGGCTATGATGGATGCTCTGAGCACTCTAGATTTTATCAGCCTCACTGGCTATCATTATTTTTAGTAGAAGATGATGCAGGCAGAATCCTCATCACAGACATGACAGACCATCCAAACATACAGCGCCGTGTGTTTACGAACATCATGTGACTTTGTTGTACATCAAAGTATAAATTGGAAAATGTTCCAATTACAGTTCCAAAATATGCGTTTTTCGTAATCACCTGGAATATCTCACCTATATGCATAAAACATTTAGTCAATGTAAGTGTTTTTATTTATGATGCAAATTTCAACTTGGGTGGTAATGGAAAGCGAGCACTGATTAGATCATGGGAACGAAGCAGAAGTGTAACCAGGATGTCTGGAGCTGCTCCGTCCCAAAGAACGGCAGCGGGGCAGCATTGAGCGTGAGCTCTGTGACCCAGCGTCGGAGCTAGCTGATGAATGCGGAATTTTAATGTGTGTGTGTGTGTGTGTGTGTGTGTGTGTGTGTAGCGGAGCTCTTTCCCAGCGCTCACAGCGCTCCTCCTCATTAAAGAGACATGCCAGCTTTGTTGTTCTTCACGGCCGCGATGGCACGGGGCTGAGGGGGGCGTTCTCGGATGAGGAAATGTGGCACAACACTGGCGGAGGTTGCCTGGCTGGCACCCACCCAAAACCCGCTCACACACACACACACACAGGAAAGAAAGGGATGCAAATTTATACATCAAATGAGACTTCGCTGTCCTACTTTTCCACTATCATGCCATAGTCAAGGGAGGGGAGTGAGGAAATGAACCCGCCGTTTTTTTTTTTTTTAAACTGAGCTCAGAATGAGCGCTTTCAATGCCAACCACTTTCAGAACAGACCCATAAATAATTCAACTGCTGACCGTCCGAAAACATTATGTGTCGCTCACTTTGTTCTATAAATAAAACATGAAAACACACACACACACACACACACACACACAGAGACATCGACACCGAGATTCGCACTCCTGAGTGATGTGTGAAGAATGTAAACACACGGGGGAAGTCTCTGTCTGGGTACCGAGACCGGATCCACTCGCACACTGTGTGATCACACTATTGCATCATGATCAGTCTGTTATTCGCCCAGTAGGGAGAAGGGCGGAGATCTGAGCACAGCGGAGCTTCCTTTTAGAATGAAAAAATCTGTATCTTATGAAACCGTGATGTTTTTAAAATTTGGCAGGAATAAATATAATAGAAATAATAACATTTATTTTCTTACAGGAGACACGCTTAATCATTTGGCAAGAGAAATAGATGAATGCACATTTAAGATACTAATCTGAATAATTCCTGTGAGCAAGGATGCTCCTCCTTTGCTGCGTTTGTGCAGTTGGTGTTACAGTGAACATTAGTGAAATGCATTCAATCACAATCAGCGGTGTGATTACGTATTTTCAGCATTTGTGCATTATGGAATTACAGTACTGTAGTTGAAAAGCAGAATGGCCTTCATTGGGCTTTGGTAATGCTTGAAAAATGTGTTTTACATGGCAGTCATTGTGTGTGTGTGTGTGTGTGTGTGCGTATATATATATACCTGCACATTTGACTCCCTGGGCGATCAGCCCCCACATGAAGTTGGCACAGTATTCACACCAGTGAGGACCTCGGAACGTGTGGACCTGCAGGACAGAGATGGGGAAACAGGAGGTCAGATGAGCTCATTCATTCATTCCTACTCTCTCTGCCCCAAACCAGTCACCTTGCTAAGGAGCCTGTGCCAGCTATGTGTGTGTGTGTGTGTGTGTGTGTGTGCGCACATGGATTATCCCCAGCATTGAAGGTGCTGCCACCACGCAAAGACTAGATGCCTTAATCCCCCTCCAGCGGTTAACAAGCCGCATGAGGGCTGCTGACGAGCATCCGAAGAGTCAGGCGGAGGCGCGTGAAAAGAACAGCCCCAGTTCACCAGGTAACAGCCCAGCCAATCAGAAAGCCCCGCTCCGCCTCTCTGGGGACCAGGGACAGCCAGCCTCTACTGACATGCTTTCCTGGGGGAAAAGACCGGCCCCATTTCTGTGCTAAAGCCGTAAAATGGACCGGGTCTCGGAGTAAATCTGCACTGGATGTTATTTAAACCTCTGAGGTAACTTGTGTGATTTTACAACAACCCGATTAACACATTTTACAATTTGGGTAGTAAGATGCCACAAAACAATGGAGAAAAATGTTTCCCTATGCGGTAGACCAAATAATAAACCAAATAGTATAATACATTCATAACAAAAGTGATTTTTTTTTTTAAACATGGGAGACAAAAGATACATTTCTTTACTTTATTTGTATCAGATTTGTCAATACACACGATCAAATGTATTATTTTCATTATTGTGAACGGATTTTTTTGATTCCCACCCCTATTTTGAACAAATCAACAATGGCAGCAGCCCCATTGCAGGCACTGGGCTACGTTTGTTCCTGGCGAAGGAACGTCTCCGAGTGTCCCGGCAGAGACAGGCTCGGGCTGTACCGGGGACTGTAAAACTGCCTGCCAGCCACTGGGTTTCCTCAGCTCCCCACTTCATTAAGGATGCCAAAAAGGGGGATCCGTTGCTCCGTGGTCCCCGTATCAGGGACTAATCTCCCCATCTGCTGTCCCAGCATCCTGACAGATTTGTTTTTGAACAGACCCAAAACTGTTCTGTCCATCACTGAACCCCTCCATTCAACAGGGATCACACAAGATTATGAGTAACCATAGAAACTAAACAGGGTTCTTTCTTTGATCGCTGCAAATGATTTACCATTTAAATTGACTATATAAAATAATTAAATAAATAAATCGAATGAGTCGCTGGTAGCAACTTACCTTGAAGTTGTGGACTTTCTCGTACTTCGGCGCTCGGTCCGTCTCTTTCAGGGTGGCTCGGCGGACCAGAGAGGTGAGCTGTGAATAGGCAAAGAGTTTGAGAGGTTGCCAGAACGCGGCAGGGGGTTTCTGGGGTCCCATCCTCATCCCCAGAGCAGCAGCTAGGATGTCCTGCTGGTTGCTCTCCTGCTTGGACTTCTGCACGAGCGACTTTTCTCTCTTACGGACCGAGTACGACTCCCTGGATGGCATTTTGAGGACCAAAAACTGAACTACGCAGACAGAACCAGAATTTTTAGCAATGGTGATAAAGATTATTCTTTGATGCAGAGAATTATCTTAATTTGCTAAATATTTCTTGCATTGTCTTTGTCCTTATTTAGAACTGAAAAAAAAAAAAAAACACGAGTCTTGCCAAGGACTTCTTTTTTCCGCTCAAAATCCCACAAGCGCTGCCGCAAAAAGAAACATGCGCACAGTATCAAGTCCTCAGTAGGTTTGCTGGAGAAGAGAAAAAGCCTTTGGTGGTCATGTGCGGCCCCCCTCTTCCTGGGCATCTATATGGAGATGAGACGAGTGAATGTGTGTGTGTGTGTGTGTTAATCCTCCACTCCCTGTGTAGAGCTGATATCCTCTCCGGAGCACAGACAGCACACTGAGAGTAGATGCTGTTGCTGCCGAGAGGGGGGTGGGCAGGATAGGGGGAGGGCCTACAGCCAGTCGCACAGGATTAGACGGGCCAATCAGAGCGCTGCTGGCAAAGCTTTAATCGCAGCCATCAGTCCGCCCCCCCACAAACACCCCCCCTTCCCCCAACATCCCTTATATGGGCAGGCAGGCAGGCAGGCAGTCTGGAGCGTGGGATGATAATGAGCAATGAATGAGTCATGTCTCCCCCCCCCGGAACAGAGCATCCAACCACGGGCGGCGCAGCGGTCGGCCAGTCCTCACCTCCACGCGCAGTTATTATACAAGCCCGCCGACCCTCAGAGATGACGCTCCTACCATCAACTACTCTGAACAAACTAACAGGACGGGGGAGAGAAATATGACTCAGTGGTGAATGTTTCACCAGAACCAACTCAGATTTGCCTTAAAATTTTGATAAAAATTACGATTTATTTCACAGCCTTTGGCAAGTGAACCTGTCTTGGTATGTATTTAGTATATTATTATATACACCTGCATAGAGATGTTGTGTATCATACATAAATGTTTTGCAGTTGATATTATATCCTTCTTCTAAAGGGATTTTCTGTTTTGAAAAAAAAAAATTAATGAAACTGAGACGGTCTTTTTTTTTTTTTTTTTTTGAAAGAATTTATAATCTCTGCGCAGGATTACCAGCCCAAATTCACTGATCATATGCCAATTATGCATCACGTAGGATGCAATAAAAACACAGTCTGTGCTTAAAACCCACCTACACCCAGCAGTAAATACGATTTCTACTCCCACATGCCTGAATCTGGCAACAACCAACCACCCGCCCCCCCCATTCTGTAAAACCCGGGCCCGTACAAGTGACTGCCGCCCCCGCGCAGTGTGCGCGTCTTCCTAATAATCAATAAGAACAGACGATACCCCGACAAGCTGCAATCAGAGGTTGGCTCAAGAAGAAAAGCCAGGAGATGAGAGGTTCCTTCCCACTGCTTCTCCCAATCAATGAGAAGATGATGGCATCCCAGAGCCAGCAGAGCGCATGAGCCTGAACCGGGGCCGACATGAAAGGGCCGCAGCCGAGGACTCCAGCGGAGACTCGAGGAGGATCGCGCGCCCGGCCGGGGATCTGTGAGAGGTGGACCAAAAACTGAGCAGACACCCTTTCATATGCCATGCTACTGCCTCTGAAGAGCTGGAGAGGTTCGGCAGGCTTTTTCGGCGTAATTGCGTTGCCCGCTGTTCAGTGGCTGGCTGGCATACGACTCTCAGGATGGGGCGAGCTTTGAACACCCCACCCTAATTGACAATGACAGATTTGCTCGTTTTTCTCCTCCAAACACACATCCCAAAGTGCAGCTCATAAAAAAAAAACAAAAAAAAAACACACACACACACATACACACATGTATATATGAAAAGAAGCGTTAACACACGCTACGGTTTTTGTTTCAGTTGAGGAATAATAAAACCGGGCCCATCCAGCCATGTTCATTTCTCTTCTCAATCACCTGACTACGGGCTGGGGGATCCGGATACGGCAGCAGCAAATGGAGAAATTAACCAAATGAGGGAGAAATAACTATTTATTTATCTGCTGTTGAGGACAATGTCATTACCTCGAGTAATTACTCCCCCCCCCCCCCCGCCGTCAGTTACGCACGAAAATCATCTGATGAGATTTTAACCGGCTGTGGCGTCAGAACGCCCGTCCAGCAGTCTACCCGCACTGGACTATAAACGGTAGAACTTTATAAAAGGTATGACTTCCTGCCGCCTCCCCCAGAATGAATCACCTGGTTCTGCGCACACGTAGGTTTGCACGGTGTGATCTCAGAGTTGCCTAGCAATATTCAAAGGATTCAGAGTTGGCCAGGAGACGAGAGGGAGGTGAGGTCCCCACTTCCTCCGCAGGAGGACATTAGAAAAAAAAAAATGCTTGTTGCATAAGCAAATATTTAAATCCCAGCATCATGCATGACGCTGCTCGCTTGCAGAACACGAGCCTCAGCATAAATGCACGTTTGTTGGTTGGGTAAATCTCTTAAAAGCCAGTTATAAGATGTTTATATATAATTATTTAAAAAGCTGCGCACGACAAACGAGAAAATGCATGATAACTTCAGCAACAGTGCGGAGGCAGCGAGTTACATAACGTTACATAACGTTAGAGAGGTCCTATCAGAGCACCGAAACGAGAACTGTGCCAGTATATGACTTCTAAATGCATTTCTGACGTCAACGCATCAACATGACATGCGCGGCCATACAGGCAGGGCCACGCTTTCACAGGCCCCGTGTGAAGGAACGAAGTACGTAGGAGCAGGAGCACCAAGGAAAGGTCCACGTCTGCCTGGGGGGAGAGTCAGCTCACCATCAACCCGGCCATTATACAACACTGTACGGCACACAAGTCGCAGAGGAGGAAAATAAAAAGATCTCTGTCCCAGAGCCGACGCTTTATCTAATTTTAAAAGCAGGAAGATAAATAGAAAACAAAGCCTAAAGTAAGAGTGTAAAAAAAGACTTTACATTACAAGTGTGGGAAATGAATGACTCTTTAAATGAGGCATTTTGTGATTTTCCACAGTGTGTGTATGTGGGGGGGGTTAAAAGTCCATTAGGAAAGACACACACACACACACACACACACACACACACACACACACACACACACACACACACAGTTGGCTTCAACTAATATTGCTGGCACTTCAGATTCAGTTTTTGCGGTTTCCTCTTCCGAATGTTCTCCCACGGCACCTTTACCATTTTGTGTGGTAAAAGGTCTCGGTTTTCCCCCCCGCCCCCCCTTTTCTGCTTACTTTGCTGAAAGCTGAAAAACAAATTATACTGCGCTTTTCCGAGACAAATAGATTACCCAGCTGTGGCTGTTGCCATGACAGTGATGTATGGACTGCAGCTATCACACCCTGCCATCCTCACTGCAAGGTCACCTACGAGAACGCCGCCAATGATACATGGCGCCATTAGCTAATATACACCTTACCACCACGCACAAACGAATCACCACGGGCGGAAAAGAGCTGCCGCTCAAACTGAGGAGGTGGTTACTGGTTACTGTTATCCTACGTAGAACAAAAACAGGGGCGAAATCAAGCTTAACAACCCAAGATTTCGCCCCAAACGAAAAGCAAGCTGGGCTCGGCTTCTGAGCCCTGTCAGTCATTGAAACCAGTCATTGATACCAGTGGTTTCACAGTGACGTGAAACCATGGTGCACAAGCGGCCGGAGGGGAAAGGTCGTTATGGTGGGTCCTCCGCTGGACGTGTCTTTACTTTACTTTATTTGGCCGCCGCTTTTATCCAAAGCGACTTACAGGAGGAAGACACCAGCAATTCTCGTTTGATTTCTATAGATTTTGAGTTTACAAAAACTAAAGATCCCTGATAAGGCCTAACTTGTCAGCAAAGAGCATGTTCGGAGATTGTTAAGTGCTAGACGAAGAAAAAATTCTATATATATATATATATTGTATTGTGCCTTTGTGTGTTTTGTGTCTTTCCAGCATGTCCCGCAGACCGTCTTCGTACCATGACCCTTTTTTTGCAGTGTGGCAGGGCACATTATCCTGATGGAAGCAGCTGCTGTGTGATCTTGAGGAAGGTGGTATGGGACCAATTCTACATGAATGCCAGCGACCATCATTCACACACACACACACAATCTAAACTAACACTGCGCAGCGATCCAGTTCTTCCGGCACATTGTCAGACAGCAAGGACACTCTGCAGTAAAGTGGGTACGAAGACAGCGTTCGTTGGGGCGGCTTTTAATCATGACTAGCACTAAGGTTGCTACAAGTCGGGCCACAAAGGCGAGCCTTTACTCCCCATGCAAATCAATGAGTCTTGGGAACTCATGACACTGTTAAGAGGTTCAGCATTTATCATCCCAGGAACCCCGCACACACGTATACAGCAGATCTGAAAAGAGCTGACAAAGTGTAGCACACAACGTTCCGGGATGTTCCGTCGGTCCCGCCCCTTCAGTAGGTAGTGCAGGGACAGGGTTGGCTTTGTGTCAGGGATAACGGGATGAGCCAGTGCTTCAGCGAAGTAGACACAACTCGGGCAAACTAATACCTGCATTGGCCTCATCTCCTCAGCCTACCTCTCCCTCTTTAGCACTGGATCGATCAGAGTTACGCAACAGCACTGCAGTGCACTCCTCCGCATGACAGCAGAGCCGAACAACATCCGCTCCCTCGACGATGTGACGCATTCGGAAAAGTTTCATAACAAGCGCCGCATGCAGGAGGACAGGAGAGACTCTGAAGTTCCGATAATTAGGTCAAAAGCACTGATCAGTCGGGAAATTAAGCAGGAACTCTGCTGTAAGTAACGGTTTGATGATGAAAGGACATCGAGTTCTTTTTTTCCCATCAATGAGGTGCCAACTGAGAGCGGCTAGTTCACCTCCAGCAGCCTTTTATATCATTTTATTGGGGAGAAAAGGACAAAAAAAATGCGAAAGATGGAGAGCAAGAAAGGGGAAGAGAAGGGGGAATGAAGGGTAAATGATTTAAGGTCTGTCAATTCAAGTTCTCATCCAAACACAACGCCAAGGTGAGGGCAGGTTAGTCAAGGTGAAACGTCACATTTCGGCACAAGACCCTTGGAAACGGTGTCCCCTGACATTCAGATCCTGAAGGGACATGCGTCTTTGCTGAAAAAAAAAAATCCTACTGCAAAGGAGAAGAACCTGTGGAGGACTGGCCATATGGTTTGGGTGGGTGTACAAACATCTGTTCTCGAGCCCAGCGTTCCCATGGGAACAACTGCAGCGTTTTTTTTGTACTTCCTGTGTACAGGAACCCTTATTGAGTTTACAGAAACGGGTGCTTGGCTCTCCGAGGGGGTTGCAATGCTAATGCAGGCGCCTCGGGCACTTGAATAACGCAGACATGGCATTAGTAAGCAAAACTATAGGAGATCCCCTCTATAAAAATGTCGTTTTTCTTGAGAGTCGGTGACTAACGTGGCCATTCCACCATCTTAGTTAGAAAAGGAAGCTTCCATATGCACAACATCTTTTGGACTTACAGACCCCAACCAGTCCAGACACAGAAATGGTGCATGTAGCCCATCTAACAAAAGAACCTTGTCTTCGAGAGAGAGAGAGAGAGAGAACACATGCTATATTTAACCAGAGGGGGTTAAGACGTGCGCTTCATCTACCAGACGGAACAGAAGGAACGGAACACTGGTGGTGCCAGTTGGTTTTTCCTGTGGGCAGCAGGTGAGAACCTGCCAAGCATGCACCATATAACCCCATTTTCAGTCCGAGCAGAATGGAATCGACGGGGGTGACTGCGTCCTGCTTTGCCCGAAGGAGCAACTGGGAATCCCGGCGCTGCACAGATCTACATCTGTCTGCTGAACTCCACAAATGTCAGCCTGGCTCTCCCTCAACTAATTAGTCCTCAGGCTCCGGCCATACCAGCCGGAGCAGAACAAGCCAGTCACTAATGTGAAGACGTGGACACGTACGGTTACAAAAAGGACAGTTGAGACAGTCTCTCAAGGCATGCATCTCACCGTAGCTCGTTTTCAATATTCCGTAGTTTAATATTCCATGTACAACTCTCCTGGACTGGATCATGAATCAAGCAAATAAGAGTTTCACACATCCCGTCCTAGGACAAGACACCAGCCCACCACTCCACTACCTTTCTTTTTGATGACCTCACTTCATATCTGATTGGGCTGTGGAGTGGTACGAAAACTGGGGAGAATTCTGAACCACTAAATCATTTCAGTACAATGTGTCCTGATGTGCAATTATTAAGGCGGCACGTTACTTATTCAAACGTCCTTTTCAAAAGTAGCATTAATTATCGTGTGTTAATTGAAGTCGTTATGCATTACTGGGGCATCTAGTCCCCTTTACTTTCTGACATTTACATTTACAGCATTTACCAGACGCCCTTATCCAGGGCGATTTACAATCAGTATTTACAGGGACAGTCTCCCTGGAGCAACTCAGGGTTAAGTGTCTTGCTCAGGGACACAATGGTAGTAAGTGGGGTTTGAACCTGGGTCTTCTGGTTCATAGGCGAGTGTGTTACCCACTAGGCTACTACCACCCATTATGACTACTTGCGTTGACCAAATCTATCCAGTTTGTTTTCTGAAGCCCAGACGAACAGAGGACATTGACACCCCGCTTTAGCCTCGGTTTCAAAACCCCACCCCAGACTCCCTCTCGATTGTCCTCAAAGGAGACGGGAGAAGGAATAATGGGTGGGGCTGTTAAACAAGGACAATTTCTCCTCTGTGCGAATCCCGCCTCCCTGCCAAGCAATCAACCGAGGGAGAAACGCGAGGAATCACATCTCATCTCATGAGGCCAAGGAATCAAAGCTTATCATCATCATCATCATCATCATCATCATCATTCGCCTGCGCCGACTGAATAAACAATGCAGGGAAGTAAGAAAAAAGTCCCAGAGACGAGGCGTCTTGTGATTTGCCTGAAAACATCTTCTTTTAAACAGTAGTCAATGGGATCAGTCAGCTCTTCAGAATATTGTGCTGAGCACAAGCGCCATGAATGCGGGCGCGCACGGACCGCCGGCCTGATAATTGCCGCCCAATTGTGGCCATAAACAAGCTGGCTAATAAAAACGAAAAAAAGAATAAATTGCCGAGTCTCGTATTACTCAGCTACAAGAGGATACAGAGTTCACGTTCTGACTTGCGCCTAAAAGGGAAAAATAAAAGGTCTTAAATGCAAAGCTCCATTGTTCTCCAGCCTCGGCAGGGTCCTGCGTTTACAGGTTGCCTACCAAAGCAGGATTAAGGCGCCGGGCGGCGTTTTATTATCGCCATTAAGGTCGGTGCCTTCTCGCGTTTTTCCTCCAGTCTAAGTGAAAAATTGCCGCGGTTTATGGCTCTGTAATTAATGCGATTGGTGCGACTCCTGCCGCGCGCCCCCGCGAATCCCAGCATGCAGGCGTGGGCCTCAGCGCTCGCTTTAGTGCCTCGGCGTGACGGGAGGGGGGTACGGCTGGCGGGGCCCAGGCGGCAGGGCTCTGCCGTTTCTTATGGGAAAAGGGTCGGAGGGGTTTATGGGTCGGGTGGAGGCTGCTAGACGCTCCTCGCCGGTCACACTAGACATACTTAGTGACCTGCTGACCTCCCCTCTGCTTTCAATATGATCACAATCCATCAAAGAACGGGCTGCCTATAAAGCGCTCTGCACGCAACTGGGAAAACGCACGCAGCAGCTATGCAAACCAGGGGATCGATAATTCGGGAAAAAAGAAGGGGTCTCAACACCTCAGCGCGCTCATTTGATCTGAAACTTTATGGATTTGCCAAGAAATTGAGGTGAGCTCCACCCCACCCCCACAGTAATGCCTGCCGGGATTTCACGGGTCGAACAAACAGCGCTTTTTACCAGCGGTGTAATAACTCTGTAGACAGATTGTTCCGGAAAAGGCGCATGTTTCCAGTCGTTCTTGTGGCTTTCCGTGTCGGGAGAGGGCGCATATTACTGCCTCCAAAAAGGAACGAGTCCTCCTCAGATTGTGTTTCATCAGGCAAAGTCAACACAGCATCTGTATCAAGGTATTGTGAGCAACACAGTTGCAGCGGAACATCTGGTATGACAATAATGAAAGAAAGAATGGAAGAAGATGTTGGTGCACGTTATAATCAATCGTGGAGGTGCGTGTTATATCTAGTCAGGGTATGGAAAATAAACACAAATATTTGATCAGACATCCTTAGACTGAAGCAATTTTTTTAGAATGTCATTAACGGACATTATTTTTAACACTTTTATTCAACGGTGGAAAATGCTGCATAAGCACAGAGCAAATCCCTATTTTAAACCATTTGTTTATAACATCAAAGATTTGGCTTATATGTGGCTCCACATTCTGATTTCCAATCATTTACAAAGAAAAACAGATAAATTATGTTTTAGCATCTGCATTTATATTTCCACAGCCCATTATTTCAAATGATGCTGGATAAAATGCTGGATTATCAGCGGGTCTGCATAATTACCAAATCTTTAAAACACTGACGGCTTCACCTTTATCATTCTGATTAATAGTCTTGATTACTTAATTGTCTTAGATGAATACACATGGCTGCTGTTGGGTTGTTAATCAGCACTGATGACCCATCAGCACTTCGACTCTTGTTCCATGGCTGTTCTACTGTAAGTGTGAAGATCACTTGAAACCGGCGTGTCTGATCCTTTCAGCAGCGCTCTCTTGGTGCCATGGATTCAATCAGCCATTCTGCACCAGTGTTCTCAACGTGGAGATGTTCTCAGCAATCTGACATGTCCGGATGGTTTATATTTAAGGATTCTCTACATCAAGAAATATTTATGATTTCTGCACTAAAGAATGATCCAGAAGGTGAATATACACTGAAGGTGAAGATCAACCCTTCTTGATCTAATGGTGGTGTGTAAAAAGATGTTTTAAATGAAATGCGATGGTGAAAGTAAGAGGGATTGTCATTGTGAAACACTGCAGCACAGCACACAGTGACACAATGAAATGTGTCCTCTGCTAACCCTAACCCAGCCATGACAGGCGCCCGGGGAGCAGTGAGTGGGGATGGTACGATGCTCAGTGTCACCTTGGAGGTTTGGGATTTGAACCGGCAACATCAGCCCAGAGCAAAGACAGAAAGAACTTCTGTGTATTACACGGGGGTCAACTACCACAGCTGCTAACAAGCCCGGTAAACTAACTCGGTTACACTGACAGCATGTTACAACCACACGTAGGTGTTCAACCAATCAATTTCACATTTAAAGACAAAAAAAGAGCAGCAGCCACTCACATGGAGCACTGACTAATAAGTTATCAATAAATGACTTAATTGAACCCTTGAACCACAGCACATGTGTGCTGTGATAAGAAAGGACTTTTAAAAAGCAGAACTAATTAAAATGCAACCGCCCAGCACTGTTGAGCGCTGAAGCACAGGGATCTTTCGAGTAGTACGAATTTTCACTCAGCTATATATGACTCAAGCGCAAACAGACCAGGATTTCCAGTTTTATGTGGAAAAAAATTGATATAAATCAAATATAAATAAACAACCAAAAAATACAGTATGGTACAGTATGAATGTCAACCATAATGTCACTCAATTAATTAATTACATATCAATAAAGCAACCTCTCCAAGCAAAAAAAAAAAAAAAAAACACACAAATGAAGTTAATTCGTAAATGAAGTTCACCAATCAAGTAACGTAGTTTGGCAAGATGCACTTACCCACATCGAATTACCACTTGATCAACGCAATCACGCAATTTTACAGACTATTTCATGGTGGCTTTGGAAGTTGTTCAGCCACTCTGGTTTAGATTCTATCATTTATTAACAGAAGCTACACTCATTCGCAAGGGTTCCTGTCTGCTATAGGGTGTCAGATGTTACAGTTCCTAGTGGTCCAAATAGACAGTTTTGAGCCAGTCTGACGTGCTTCTGATTAATTGCTCTTGCGGATGGGGGGCATCTCACCTCTCCGGTGCTACTCTGCATCAACCACTCTTACTTTACCAAATGAGCCAACTGAGGTTCCTACTGAAATTTACACGTAACCCGCTATCCTCTAAACTCTCGCAACTAGGAGCAGCTCAGAAGGAGAAAAGATCACTCACCCTTTCCTCCGGACCCCCCTCCTCTCCTGCAGGCTCCCGCCCGTCCGGCAGCTCTTGGATTGACAGCTTCTTCAGCGCCGGCTCGCAGTTCAGCGTGGTGTAGCCGATGTGCTCGTAGATGGGGTTGATGGTCATTTTGGCTATGTACTCGGCGGCCTTGGTTTCGATATACAGCGTGATGAGCCCGTCTGTCACCAGGTCATGAATGGACTCAAACCGCTTCTCTCCCACAAAGTGCTTCCCATCGTAATAGAGGCGGAAGTTCCTGGTTTGGTTTCCAAAGCTGGACAAGAATGGAAAGAATAGGAGACAAGTCTAAAAACGAAGGGATGGCAACCCCACCAGATCCAGAGCAGAATGGATGGTGACGGGGCTACAAAGTTTAAAAAGGACGAGGCAAATCTCCAATGAGTGCACTCCAGCGGGCTGGCTCTTAAGACAAAATGGAACAAGGCGCAACATTAGACACAGGGTTTTATGGGAGGCAGCTGGATCATCTTGCCCACTGCAGCTCTTAATGGGTGGAAATAATACAGACCTCTTAGCAGTGATCAATAATGAACAAAACTGTTTGACCCTTGTGTTTCAATACAAAATGCCTTTTATGCAAAGTTCTTCCTGTAACAGGACAGGAAAGGTTCCAATAAGAACATCATGGGAAATCAGCATAGCTGCATAAATAAATGTTGGGATACATTAACGAGTATAGCCTAATCATGGCCAAGTGTTAGTGATCAATAAACTCCATTATTAACCTGTTAAACCATAAACTCTCAGGTTCAAACCATAGTCTTACTATCCTATGTATCCTATGTTCCAGTACTAAGTGAATGAAAGTGATTTGGAGAGAAATCGACTGAATTATTTTAATGTGTCAGATATTTCTAAATGATTAAAAAGGAAATTCTCCAGTATGCAGCGCTGCTCATATGAAGACAGAAAGGACAGAAGATTAGTGGTCTCCTTTTATTACTGGTTTCCTCTGAGCATTATGCTTAGATCCCAAAACAGGGGGGGTGGAATTTTGTGCATGTGCATATATAGGCTATTACTTGTGGGATTGCTAAGAAGCCACAATAGAGCCTTTATTTAAGAGAGATTTTTTTAAACAGATAATTTTAGAGTCCTCAATGTGAATATTAAGCCTAATATAACTTGCACTGTGCTTCTATCCAATAGAAAGAAAAAAATGCCAAAAATTCCAAAGCAAGAAAGAATGAAGTGCTGTTTCTATGTTTGGATAAACAGGGGGAGTGGCCAAAAAAACAGACCACGCCACAAAAGCTTTTTTGAGTCGGCAGCAGTAAACCTGTGGCCTCTTCATTACTGAACACAGACGTCCCCCTCACGCCGCTCTCATTAGCTCAGCGCTCATCGTAAACATTTAACAGTGGAGGACCGGGTAAGCAGTCGTCCCGCGTTAATCCACTTTAACTCCCCCACTGCAGCTCCAGCTTACTTGTCAGAGAAATTAGGAGCTGGAACCCAAACAGAGCACATTACATTATGCCTGGAAAAAAAAAAAAGATGACATCAGATAATCCTCATCTTAAATAGTCTTTAAATCCACTTAGCAGGTCTCCTTCAAGTACAGACACTCGTGTGTAATAAGGACTAGAACTGAAGCAAAAAAAATTAATTTCTGCCAAAAGGAATGATTTGATAAGCGCCTAGATTGTTCGTTGCAGTAATTAGGCCATGTCGGGCACGCTGACCGTAAGGCTAGGGTGTAGGTCCCCGGCTGCCTCTGGCTTTCTCGAATCAAATAGCTGCCTTCAGCCAAGCTTAGCAACTGATCGGCTTCTTCTCTGGAGATCATGCCGTGGTACCTTGGAGAAAAAACAACAACAGCTCTATATTACAACAAGACAATGGAAGAGCAACAGATTTTAAGAAATATAGATATTATATATATAATATATATAAAAACAACTCACTCTCGGCCATAATATTTAGGTCGATTGTCCACCTAGAGAGAGAAGGGGAAAAAATAAAATCAGAATTGTACCCAAAATGGACTATTTATAATCATGTAAATTTGTGTTAGAAACCTTTCATTGGTAAAGATTTATAATTGGGGGGTGGGGGATGAATGGACCAGTGTATTAGCCTGATAAAAATGGTAAAGGGGCGGGGGGGGGGGGGGGGGGGGGGATACAACAAGCCAGCCCTTGCGTTTAACCTTGAGCGGGCTGACTGAGTGCTGTTGATAATCAGTAAGCTCCATGAATAGAAAACAGGGGCAGATTAGAACAGCACTGGGTCATTTTCGGACGTATTGAGAGCTGCTCGTTTCGTATTCACATCAGAGCCCACGGTCCCTCCTCCCCCCCGTAATCCGCGGCCTGCCGAGCCGCTCTCCTCTAACACTTTAAATGAATGTGGTGGGGGCCCGAGATGAGGAGTGGGGTAGACAGGGGGTAGATGGAGGGGTGGGGGGTGGGTCTCCACCATTATTGCTGCTGCACAGCACCCATGGGAACGGCTGGCTTGCCAGCACGGGCGGCCTTTTTTTATTATAAGAGAATGAAACCTGGTAAAATGAAACCTGCTTGGCAGGATACAAGGCTGTGATTGCGCACCATCCGAAATAATGCGCCTGCCCTGCGGAATTTCTCCATGAATTCAGGTCGGCGTTATACCGCATTATGGAGAAAATAAATCCCTTGGTTAAAAATGCAGAGTGGCGGCGTATTTATCCAAACAGCATTCATCATGCAATCCATCTCGCACAAGCAGCTAGACGGGCCTCTGAGTACACAATATAGCAGGCGATGAAATGACCGACAGGGTAATGAAACAAGCTAATGAGGGAAATCGAGAAAGCAGCCAAGCCAATAAATCAAAGTAACCATGCCAGCAGTGATATAGGAGCAATCTCCGACAATGGCAGATTCGGCAACAAGAATGGGGGAGGAGGTCGCCACCCTACTCCTCAACAATGTCATCCGTCCCGTGCTACCTTATGGGTTCTTTGTCCATTTTCAGCTTAAAATATACTTATTTTGGCAAAATTATTTTCTTCCTCCACATAAAAAACAGATTCAGATTCAGACCAATGCTGATTTTGACCTTAAATGTGCTTATCTGAAAGACCAGAGTAAAAACACGACAAAATCAATCTAATTTGTACAATTTTGATGCATGTTTCATGCCAATTACAAAAACGTTAACACGGACATGGTAAATTTCAGTGTCAAACCCACACATTTTAGGGCAACCACATTAAAACTAAATTGTAAAAGCATGGGATGTATATAACGTGCCATATGAAAAACCAATTACAGAACGAATAAACCTTGTTGAGCAGCGCAATCACAGTGCTTCGGTTTGACGTGACCGGGTCTGTTTGTCCTTTACCAGAAATGCACTCGGCCGGACGCTGGTGCTATCTACAGGGGCCCAGATACAGGCAGAATTCATTTAGATCACAGGCTCATCCAAGACCACTAATCTCCATTTCCGAAAAGTGCAATTCCACTGCTTACAGCGCACACCATCCACATACAGGAATGATGGACCACAATCTGATGGAGAAAGATCGGATAACACATTTATCCGATCTACCGATCATCACCGCATTCGGACGTAATAGGGAGGAGCATCCAAATTAATATAATAGATTGTAGCTCAAACTGCAAACAACATTCGAGAACCGGATGTTTTTTTTTGCAGAATAGACTTTAGGTCACTTTTTTCACACTATTTTCACGCATTTAAGTGTGAGACTGGTTCAAAAAGGTCGAAGGACTAATAAATCCATGACTGATGAACAATGATCGTGTTCGAGGTGACAGAAATAATGACAAACCAACAAAAAGTGCAGCCGGTTTCTCTTCTAGTAAATATCGAGCAGTAACGTAAATCCTGTCGAATCAAGAGTCATGAAGAGAGTGACAAATCCACAGAGCCACCACAGTGCCCTGATCCTCCTCAAGGGAAGGTGGAGCCCGGCTCGTCCTCTGCACATGCCCGGTCAGGATTTCTCCTGCCACGCCCCGGCTAATGCTATTATAAACCTGTGCACCCGCCAGGTGAACCTACCACATATACACACACGTCCTGTCGCTCAACCTCCCGAAATAAACCGTGGAAGCTCCTTGTACGGTGCCACGGCACAAATAAAAAGCAGAATAACGCAGCCACCTCCGCTATTTTCTAAAAAGATTAGTAAAAGTGTATGAGGAGGACCAGAAAAGCAGCATATTGTGGGCCTGTGGGGAGGGCAGGATTAGGGACACTTTTGGCATATTTGCATATATTTTGAATGACATGTAAATCAGGCCCTTTCAACCTTGCTTGCTTTAATGACACGAGGTTAAGTCCAAAAGCTCTGAAAAACTGCACCGGCGCTCTAGGGACCCGCGATTTTGCGTTTGAAGCGTACAGCCCAAGCCCGGGCTTTGTTTGAGCAGTATAATGATGTATTTCCACAGCGAATAACTTATGCTTTATGGAAAAAAATAAAGAATGGGGGAGGGGGCAGACATGCGCACGAGGAGATGGTTCCTGTAAACGCCGCCGTTTGCCTCTTAATCCTTGCCTAATTAAGTGAATGGCCGATCTGCTGAGGCAGGCTGCAGAGGGCAGGGGCATTGTACCTGTCCAATCAGGGGAGCAGCCGGAACGCCTCTCCCTCCCCGGCCCGCTTACTGCCATTAAAATTCTGCTTGTTTGTCCTGGAACCGGATGGGGCCTGTTGTGTGTGCATTTCGGAATCCCGGGACAACTGGGACTTCCCGGAATATCAAGCTATTCCTTTTTTTGGGGCTGAAGCAGACAAGACGACCATTCACTCGGCAGCCTGGTCACACTGGGTGAACATAATCAGCGTCTCCACCGAAAAGACGTCGTCTTCAATTCCCAACGGAGATCCGAGTTACTGGCAGAGCGGAATGCTTGGGGCACTCACCGCTGAACCGTCCACCTCATTCCAATTCACATTCTAAATACGGATGAATAATGCAAGCCATTAGCGCGCACAGATTTTTAATTAACACAGCTATATTTTTATCGGATGAGCAGGAAAGTGTGCGCCATTGTGGCTTTTTCCAAAATTGTCGGCTCTTGGCTCCGTTTACAGTGGAGAACTGAAATCGGGATCAAAATACAGGGAAAAAAAAATAAAAAAATGGATCATGGTTTAATTACCATTAGTGGACAAAGGACGTAAGTCTGCAAAATGCAGTGATGTGACCTACAAATTGACATTTCCACACAGACACTCTTCCTCACGGTCTCATCAAAACGCACAAATGAGGGGCTGTCGCTACTTTTGTGCTCAACAAGGCAAATATTTAGCTAAATCTAACCTCCAATGGCCTGGTGTTTAAATATTCCACCAAGAGGCGGCAGAGAGTAGCGAGCGGGTGGCTCGATCTAGCCTCAACTTTCTGAGATCCATCATAGCTGATCGTACTATCTGGTACAAGCCCAGCACAGCAGCGCTTCACAGAATCAGGCAGGGCTTACCTCACAGGTACAGGTGACCCGGCGAGGGTGAGGGGCTTCCTGCTGGAGCT
Source organism: Denticeps clupeoides (assembly GCF_900700375.1). NCBI lineage: Eukaryota > Metazoa > Chordata > Actinopteri > Clupeiformes > Denticipitidae > Denticeps > Denticeps clupeoides. The sequence continues at coordinate 15,314,581 of NC_041715.1, forward strand.
GGTACACTGATGGAGCACAATTCAGTAAATACACATATTCCATGTAGATGAAAAGCATTTTACAAAACATAATCATAGAACTTACGATAGGATTTCCATACTGGAGGTCTGTATTCATCATTATCTGTAAAACAAATAAGGTTAAACCAAAATATAAAATGATAAAAGGCATAGAATGCTGTCAGTGATTAAAAAAAAAAAAAGCCAAAATGAAGTCCGTGTAAAAAAAATTCATGGGAATAATTGGCAAAACTTAAACATAAATCTTTTTTAAAAATAATTTATATTCTAAATTACAAACATTTTAGAGAAAGAGAATCAAATTATGTCAATCAAATAGAAAACAACTGGACTGTCACTAAACTTAAATAATTGGTGTACAGGCGCCCCCTAGCGGACCATCACATTAACACTGCGAAAGAAGATAATTAGACGCAAGGAGTCATTATTAATAATGCATGTTAATAGGTTTACTAAAGACCGATACGTGTAAACAATGTCTGAGTCCATTTAACCACCAACTGGTAGAGGCCCAAAACCAACTGGATTTAATCACAGATGACACAGACGCATGTAGCATCTCGAACCCCACTGACCAACCGTCTGACTGAAGGGAGCCTTTAGGCGCAGGGCCAACAGATGCAATCCCTTAATGCAGATTTTACAGGCAGGCATTCAGATTCACACTCGTTCTACACAAGCATAACCAATAGCAAAGCGGTAAGATTCTCTGCCCACCAACCGCACGCCGTCAAGTCACTGTATGAACTTATGAAGTCATGTTCAGCCATGTACATGGGAACACATGGCAGGGTTACACATACACAATAACGTGACTATATTCAGCTTTCTTAGTGGTGTATTTCACATGCTGAACCACTGCACGCGTGTATTTACTAGCTGTTGATGTGGCTATTTCAAATATTAACCAGCTGTGGTAATGACAGAGCTATCCATTTACAGCACTGACTTTGAACGGCATAAAAGGACAGATATAAACGATAAACCCAAGACAAACTGCCCCACCCGGCTGGCGCAGTGTCACAAAACCTACAATCCTTTCACTTCTCAAGCCAGGCAAATGTCCTTTAAACAAGCCAAACAACAATGCGTTTACAACGCGATCGCATTATTATTCACATTCACGTCTTTGCGGGGCTTCAGCACACATGTGAGGGAGAGCGGAACCTGCAGCGCATTAATGAGTCCTGGCAGGAAAAAAAAAAAAGTTCACTGTAAGCATTCTAGGAACAATGAGCCACAAGGGACAGTGGCAGCAGGGGCCTTAACATTCCTCACAGCTACCCTGCAGCATGGCCCGGCACTTTATCCACCAGCATTATCCAAAGAAAGAGCCACGTTTATGCAACGACTAGTAGCACGAGTTCGAAAACTGGGGGGGTGGAAAAGGCTGACGGGTGACAAAGCGCACGAGATCCAGGCCGAAAACTATCGGCAACAGGTCAATATCTGCTCAAATTGTCCCCAGTTTGCAGTATGCGGGAGGTGGAGGAGATCTACAGCAGCGAGCCTCTCCAGAAATCCTATAAAACTGCATGACCTCGTAAAAAAATAAAAAGTAAAATAACGGATGCATTCACGACCGCATAAAAGTACGGTCAGACTAGAACACTTGCCGGAATTGCACAAACTTCCATATACTGTATTCCGAGTCTGCTCCGGGTGCTGGAACAGAAAGGCCAAGTCAGGGAATTTCGCTGTGAATTAAAAGGTGCTTGAAGCTAGACACGATAAACGGCACAGGACGTGACATTTCATATGGAAATATTACTTCTGCTTTCGTGGCCAGCGGCCCACAGACCGCAGAACATTCCTGATCTTTGCAATTAGCCATTCTGTCCATTAATCGTTCTGGATCATTCTACCCAGGGCCGAGGGATTAGGGGGCCGCCCAGGACCTTCGCGTACGAGCGTACGTAGAGGAAGAGGCGCGTGGAAACGCCGACGGTTCCGGGCCGCCCGGCGCAGGCTGGATGATAAGAGACGGGCCCCGTCGGCTCTTCTCAGGGGCCTTCGGTGTGTGATCAGCACTTCGCTCCCCCCCCCAGCCCGGCTGCGGTGGGCTCTTCCTGTGATTCAGCATCAAATGTTGTCATAAGATGGCTGCTCTCCAGTAAAAAAAATAAATAAAAAGATATGGAAGGAAAGGAGGATGAAGGTTAAGCTTCGCAGGAGGAGGATGAGGAGGGTTGGGCGAGATGCTTGACGTTCTTTTGCTGGTGGTGTTATTATCATTACTGTTATTATGATTATTAGAACCGACGTCAGAGTCTGGAAATGCGGCTCGGCCGGACCGGCGTGTGTGTGTGTGTGTGTGTGTGTGTGTGTGTGTCGTCCATCCGTTTCCGTTTCCAGTCTTTTGTTGGAATTAAAACTTCGCGTCGCCGTATAATCCCGCCGAGACGGGACCACGTCCACGGCGCGGCGCGAAGTTGTCCCGTGTCTCGGGGAGAAGTGAACTCGCGGCGCCCGGGGCGCTAACGGGGATAAAAAGAGCGGAACGTCGGTCATTCCCGCGTCGTGTGGCGAGGTGCAGAAAATGCTGCCAGGATGCAACACGCCCAGGGGCTTTCAAAGTCTGAGCAAAATAATAATAATAATAATAAATCCATAAATCTCACTCTCTCTCGCCGTGTGCGTGAATTCACCGACGTATTAATAAAGAAAAAGGAACTTACCGAACACAGTAAGAGCCATGATAGTGAGGTAATTCCGGCGGACAATGGCTCTCTCTCACGCCGCAACAGCGTGAACTTCCTCCCGCTTCACTGGCACGGCGCGGACACGCAGACCGCGGCTCTGAAATGAAGGTGAAACATGTTCTTTTCAGAATTAACTTCGCTGAAGCTCGGCGAAGGAGGAACCGAGCGAGGACGCTGCCCCGGAAACGCAGGCGCCGTCGTGCCGGTTTCAGGTCCGTGGGAGCCGGCAAGCGTCGCGAAGTCGTGCGGCGACTCACTCTGTCTCCATCGGAATCGACGTCGCCATCTTGCGAAACCACGTGATCAAAACCTCACGTCCCCACGGGGGCTGCAGGGCGCGTTGCCATGGAGACGCCACTTCCCCATCCCGGCCACGCAGGGATGCTGCGGGAGGCGTGCAAATACATCCACACCACCAGGGGCGCGTAATGGCGATGTCACGATACGCTTATATCGCGACGTTGTACTGATTGCGATGTTCTGCGGTTCGCAGAAAATGTAAAAGCAGAGCTGATGTACAAGATGCTGTGTGCGGTGTGTGTGGATCACATTACAGTAAGGGTGGTAACACACTTGCCCATGAACCAGAAGACCCAGGTTCAAATCCCACTTACTACCATTGTGTCCCTGAGCAAGACACTTAACCCTGAGTGTCTCCAGGGGGGGACTGTCCCTGTAACTACTGTAAGTCGCTCTGGATAAGGTGTCTGGTAAATGCCGTAAATGTAAATATAGCCAAACATTAATAGCCAGTTCACCAAATACACCTTGTTTATTGGGTTACTTGTTTCCCGTTTGTTTCAAATATTACAGAAATATTTGTTTATTCTGTGCAGCCAAGGGAGCCAGTAACTTTCTCCTTTTGTCCTCCCAGTGGTCGGCACACGTCCAAGTTGACTAGAATGCTCCAGTAAGACTGCCGGCAGGAAATCTTGACAATAGACATTGTTCGAAGTTACAACTGCAACCTAAAGGAGGGAAGTGGTCTTCACATCAACACTTCAGTGTCCAAACATTTATGGCGACCGGTGGCATCAGGGAAAAGAGTCTTTATGGCCCTGCTTAATGCAGTGCTTTTCTTGACTAGTTTGTATTTATGTGCTCATGCTTCACATGGCCGTGTACAGTTTGTGTCATTTCCTGTTGAGTTCTGTATACTGCCTTCTGTTTTACAGAATATCTGAAATAAAAAATACCAAAAAAAATGAATGCATTTAACCTTTTTCCATATATTCATATTTTCAAAAGAACAATTTTTTTGTCTTGGTATGAAATCCATTATGAAATTATTATGATGAACACTGTAGTTGTATGTATATGTATATAATAACTGTTTTTACTAGTTTCAAATTTGTGTGATACTTGGGCACTTGTTTAAATTGTTATTCAATGTAGTTTAAAGCTCAACAGGTTGCCATTTATTATTAAAGACCATGACAAGCTTAACACCCAAAGTAAGAGTACACACGTTTCTGAAACGTACGAAGTCATTCAGTTGGGAAGAAATGCTTTCCAAACAGCAGGTATTGAATGAAGCTGAAAGAAAAATCACATCATGGAGATTAAACGTAATGGGTTTAGCCAATGGCACTCAGGTCACAGAGCAAGACCTCAGTGGCAATTAAATCTCTGAAGGAGAAGCCACGGTTTATGCTGCACCTCAGAATTTCAAGGTTAACGCAAAATCAGATTCCGTCTACAAATCCTGGGGTATTCTGGGTCTCGACGTTCATATTTTCTAGATTTGAATGAAGATCTGAAGGATTCCAGCTGCCAGACACTCTTGACTTGAATCTAGCACCAGACGAATTGTCACGGTGTTTGTTAAGTGCTCTCAACCAGAAATCCTCAAAGGGCACTACCTGGATGCCATGAACAGTGCACTGATCCACATCCTGGCAGCGAGCGCAGCGATGCAGAGCCCTGTGTTAAACCTGGGACGACCGACTCTGGCAGTAATACAGGGGTGACTAAACAAGACTGCCTCGCTGGTGAAAACACACTCACTCAAAGGGGAAAAAATAAATACTGCTGGGAAGAGAGAGCAAAATCAGACAGAAACTCAACTTTGTGCAAATGGTGTAGTACCCGATGTGGCCAGTAGAGGCAGACCTACAAACCACAAAACTACAGCACTCACTGGGGACTTCAGGATCCACATAAAATGATAAAACCGGATAGAACTGACTGGTGGTTTTCTGTGTATTTAAGAAGATAAACTAAGCGCCCTTTCAGATGTGTAATTATTTCTATCACTCTTAACATTATTTTAAAAATTATTATAAATATATTTATTCATTGTTGTAAATCCTAAAAATGGCTGATATGGAATTGTTGGGTGACTACTATAGTGTTATTACACTAGGTGGTGGTTATGTATGGTTGCATGTGTAATAGTTGTTCCAGAATTTGGCTTTGGAGTAAAATCTGGTTAACATTGGAATGTTTATTGGGCAACACTGGCTTGTGGCTGTTGGATAAGTGTGTGTGTGGGTGTGTGTTTGTCTGAGCAGTAAATGTTTGGTGGCTGATTAATTTGTACAACTGAGTGTGAACAGAAAGAGTTTCATTCCAGAATACCATGTACTCTTAATAACAAAAAAGTTAATACCAATAAACATGTACTTAAAACACAATTTATAAAAATAACAGATAAAAATATGTTTGTCAAAATATAAAAATTAACTGAATCTAAAAAGCTGGGGAACTGACGCAAAAGAATATAAATAAAAATGAAACTGATTAAAATGTTATTGTCCCAAAAAGTGAACAGAAATGCCATGTGTGAAAGGGGTGGTAGTAGCCTAGTGGGTAACACACTCGCCTATGAACCAGAAGACCCGGGTTCAAATCCCACTTACTACCATTGTGTCCCTGACACTTAACCCTAAATTGCTCCATGGGGACTGTCCCCTGTAACTACTGATTGTAAGTCGCTCTGGATAAGGGCGTCTGATAAATGCCGTAAATGTAAATGTAATGTAATGTAAATGAAAGGCCTTGCCAATAAAAAAAAAAAAAAAAGTAATTTAAAATCATTCATGTACACATTCAATGCAATGGACCATGCCATATTTAGGAGCATAAATGGATAAGAGTGTAACCAGAGCACAACTTCTGCTCCATGATTTGCCTTCCAGAGTTCACCACAAGATGGCAGGATACACCCAAAACTTTCAGTATGAAATCCAACCATTTAGTACCACACATATAAATAACAACTTGGAAGAAATAGCTTTAAAGAGATATTAAAAGTTTTATTCCAACTTTTGTTTTAATTAATTTATGGTACTTTATACATAACTTTCACAAGTTACAAGTTTACTGCCAACACATTAATGTCCCATCCTTTATTTTTTAATATTTCTTGTAGTTATGCCAGGGCACCATGAATTTGAGGACCTTCATATAAATGACCTGGCTGGAGCAGAAGGTGTAACACCATGTTCATCTGGAATTATCTGAGATATGATTTTTAATATTGGTCTAATTCTCCCAGAGAATCGTTCACTCATGCAAAAAAGCACAGAAACATTAACAACACTAATTACCTTTTTTTTTTTTTAAATGATAATAAATAGAAGATATCTAAAAGAGAAATAAAGCAGCAATGTCTCAAAAAACTACACAGTAGTAAGACAATGCATTTTGACAACAAAAGGCAATTAAGATGAACAACAAAAAAACATAACGATTCAATGACCTACACTTATTTTATAATTTAGTCACTATGCTGAGTTCCAGTAATTAAGTGAACTTAAATATACATCTTCATTTATGATTTCCTTACATCTGTAGTGCAGCAACTTGTTCTATTCACATTTCCATGATTCTGAAAGCATTCAAAGGGACACAGGGTCCCTTGGTTGGGGGTTGGTTTAACCTTTTCTCAAGGATTTCGAGTTAACGAACAGCTATATAAAGCTATAATAAAGCTCATTCTTAAGACGCTAATACAAACAACGTATTGAACATCTGAAAGAGTCACATACAATGTATCAATATTGATGGAATTTACAATGCTTCCTATATCTTTTGGGATGAACAAAGGGGGAAAAAAGGTGTTCCATTTTCCAAAAGTGATTAACAAAGTCAAACACCAAAAGCATCAATCACTTGCCAGTAGCAGAATCACTAGTCAGGGAATTCATGACATTTCCTATTAAAAGTAGCTATGTACATGGAGACCCTTAAAGAGAAGTAAACGTACTGTATACAGTTGTTTAGCAAATCCCAAAGTTACAAATCAATCTTGACAAGTAATCAGAAAAATTAATGGCACATGGTTAAGTTAACATCAAGGAATGATGCCTGAGGGATGAAAAATGTTCCAGAAATTTACAATCATGGCCTCAGCAACAATCAAACTACATGTGGAATGTTGGTCAAAGCACTGATCTGAAGACAAAAAAAAAATATTTCTAACCAAAGCACCTCCTTAAGACAGTATGTACACGTGAAGGTCACTTCCAACATTCAAACCGCACGCTGTCTCTAGAATCTGTTCACCCACTTACATATCAGGACAAGACAGGCACCCACCCATATCTAACTCTACAGTCTGACAGTATGCTTCATGAGAGCAAACACTAAAAAGGTAATCCCCTCTCACTGGGCCCCATGCAAGAAATCTTATAAATCTGTAATAATTATGACAACAGTAAAAACAGTCTGGAACTTTGCAAAAGGGAAACTGGTCATAACATCCACTGACCATGAATCAAAAGAAGACGAACTTAACAGCAACACTGTGTGCAAACTCCTAAGCCAGAAGAAGGAGAACAGCCTGTTCTCTACCAGTCGGTGAAGTAAAATAATTCCTGAAAGTAATAAGGTTCTTTTTCTTCTGCTGGCTGTGCTTACAGGACGAACTCTGACTGTAGTGCCAGCCAGACAACTGCTAAACTATTCATTTCAGTCTTAACAGTACATCAAAGCATCATGCCGTGTTTACGGTCTGCAAAATGTGATCAAATGTTTCTTAGTGTTCTTGAAAAAAGATAACGGCACAAAATGTAGTAATAATATTTCAATAACAGAGTTTTCTTGCTGTTAAACGTTAATAATTGTTCTTGAGCTATGCTGTAAAATTCTTCAGTTAAAGTGGACCTTGCGACTACTCTACTACATCAAGGATTAATTCTTAAAGGGTATTAAGCATGTAAAGCCCTCAGTTCATAAGAACAAATAGAAGTTAAGGAACTAATGATCAATGTCACAATCTAGCTACACCACTGGAACAATGAACTTAATATCAGTTTGTCAAGCACCCGGTTCTTGCATGAGGCCCGCTGTGTGCAAAATGGAAAAGGCAAAGAAATAAAAACGACTGTTCCTTATATCTTTAAACCCCCTAAGATAGTGCTTAAGACACATTATATAAAAATATAAAATCACAGAAAAAAAGAGAGCTGACGACACACTTTGGTAGGAGGATCTCATCACCAATCCACTGATTCTGTCAGTACAATGCAAGGCTCAAGCCTAAAGTTCGGTGCTACAAAAACAGACCAAAATAATTACACATAAATTATACAATAAATACGATAAACACAAAATAAGTCAAATTTTCACAATCTATAAAGTGCCTTCCCCTTGATCCTTACTATCTCTTGTAAAAATGCATTGATATTTTAGGTAAATGAAATACACACTCAAAAACAAAACCCCACAAATGTTCTCCAGACTGAAGAGTCAAGGCTCCTTCCCCTGGTTAGTACGATTGCAGTGAGCAATGAGACATGGGTCACTTGATCAACTCCCTGAGGGCTGTGATTGGGCACTTGGAGCCCTGCCCACCTGAGGCTGGGCATCTTCTGTGCTCTGGTCTGCAGTGGGTTTGTGGGTGGGGCCAGGGGTGGGCGCTTCAGTGCTGGCCAGGGAAGAGTTCACCCCATTGGACGTGCTTATTGAGCTGTGCTGAATGGCCTCGCTGCGGGGACTGCTAGGGACGGACATGTCCTCACAGCTGTCCTCCTTTTCAGCAGCTGTAACAGAGAAGAGACACATGTGAAAAATATCCAGTCTACAGGTCAATGAACAGTCTCGTGTTTATTGTGGCTTAAAGATGTGAATTTAAAGATGACTTCATATTGAATTTTAGCAAAACGTCCACCAGAGGGCAGAATATTTTCTGACAAAGGCAGTCTGCAGTCATGGAGGTAATAATGGTGTAACAATCAGTTTTTTTTATAAATCCCAATTGCAGAAACTGGTGGAATGATGTGACTTTGTAGTAATACATTTACTTTTACCAGTCTTTGTTTCATTGTTACAAAGGACTTTGGTTACTTCCTCTCAACTGAGATGTGAAAACACAATTTAAGCCAAATCTAGAATTTTGGAAAACCTTACCAATCTCCATCATTTGCAATTAAAATGGTGTGCTGCCCAGGTTCCAGTGGGTTAAACTCTTCATTTATTCGGTGTAATAAACAACCTAGGACCTTTGTAAAGATAAAGAGGAATGAGGTTTCAATCTTCCCTGGTTTAATCTATACTATTTAGTGGCTCCTTTGATTAAAATTGCTTTTTGAAGGAAGTATCATAAAAGATATGCCAGCCTGGCTTCAGATGGACTATTCCTCTTGCTGAAACTCCTTTCTCCTGGCTATGCTCAATACCCCAGTTCCATTAACAAAATTTTGTATAACAATAACCTTATTATACATAACTCTCTGAAGATTTGGAAACAAGCAGCTGCAATAATAAAATGGCCCAAAGGGTATTTGGACAGCGTTATATGCTGTAACCATGCCTTCCCACCTGTGGTACAAGACTCATGTCAAGTCAGACTGGACAGAGAGAAGCTTAGATACAATTAAGAGATGTCTACAGGATCAGCAGTCAATAATATCATAAATTATACTTGCATTTATGGCATTTAGCAGTAAGTCGCTTATCTATCAGTAGTTACACGGACAGTCCAGCTGGAGACAGTTATGGACACAATGGGAGTAAGTGGGGTTTGAACCTGGGACTTTGTGGTCTTCTGGTTCATAGGCGAGTGTGTTTCTCACTAGGTTACTATATTTGAAAGACTATATACGATAAACCCATATGAGAGGGTTGTAGTTTCGGTCGTTTACAAACCACTGCAGGGTCACAGAGCAGCACCATCGGGCTAATTCAAACAGGCAATGGGGGATGAATTGGGGATGGAGATCCAAATAAGATCTGGGTAGGTTGTCTACAAACTATACATGGCAGTTCAGTTAATGCCAGGGATAGTTTACTTCAATTGAAGTAATTGTGCACAGAATTCATTATTCCCCAGCAAAACTTTAAAACTTAAGTTAAGCGATTAAAGAAGATCCTCTACATCTAGATCAGAATGGCAGACATACAGAGGTGCAAGTTACCCCCCTCTCTCTCTCTCTCTCTCTCTCTCTCTATTCTCTACTGGCTCACATGACATCTTGCCAACTTTAATCATGATTGTAAATTTCCTGTAGGCCAATCACATTTTTGACATTCTGCTGATCTAAATGTTACACAAGTGCTAAATGTTATTCAGTCTTGAATAGGGCAATAATAACATGTTATTTTCATATGTTTTGATGTTTAGAAGGTTTAAACCTCATAGGTTTATGGTTTAGAATAATAATATATTGATAAAAGGTTGAAGATTGGTAATCTGAAAGATACTACAAGTCAAGAACAGTTTCTAAAGTTTCTAAATGTTATAAGGTATTATTTAGATTTTACTTTTTTAGTAGGCTGCAGCAGTATTGACAGACGCTTTCTTTGAAGAGACATACCATGTTCGGTGAACCACTGTCTAATAAAGAAAAGAAAGACATTATATGTGGTAACTTTTACCACCAATGGACTTACCGTACCAAACAATGACTTCCCGTCCAACTTATGTAATGAACTGTTGTATTGTACACAAATTCCATTTAACTCAAGCTACATTTGGTATGCAAAATACTATTGAAAGCTCCACTACACACCGCACACTGGGCGTGGACAGCCCGCCCACTCTGCCTGTGGATTTAGAAAGCAGAATTTTAAGTAAACCCCACCAGGCTGGAATGATGCACACTATGGATCTTATTAAATCTCAACCAGCGCCTTATAACCTTTAATTAAAGTTACCGTGTCAATTTAAACCAACATCATAAGGTTACGTTGCATTCGGTGGCGTTTGGCTGGGCTGCGCGCCCCTCCCTGCGTTCTCATTTGTTTTTTGCTACCTTGCCAACTACTGCAGCGACAGATGATTACAGCACCTGATTTTAATGATGCTCACACTGGAGAGTACGCGAGACTCGGAGTCGAAATGCCACCAGCTGTTAGGCAGTTGCTCTGAATTAATTGGCTCCTGATAAAGAAGAAGAAGAAGGAGGAGGGAAAAAAAAAAAAAGCTCTGACTCATAAAGAAATGCAGACCACTATGATAATTAATATTGCTAATGATAAAGAGTCAGGCAAAATGGCAGTGGGTAATTAATGTTCGGGCCTGGTATTTAAGGACGTGGATGTACCCGTTCTGTAATATGGGCCTTGCGATAAAAAGCCCCTTTTTAAAAGGCCTTCTGTCCGCTGTGCTACTAACCGGGCTTTTGATCACATGATTTAAAATGAGGGTGCGATATAAAGCCATAAATCCATTTTCCATTTATGTATGCAGGAAGCCAGCATTCCGCATGTAAATCAGTATAGGTGTCCATATTTTTTTTTTTTTGCCCACGTTCAAACGCACATAATTGCTCCTAATGGCATTAAGTACAGGAGTGAAGGGTAAAAGTGGGGTTGATGGATTGCAGCGCGTAGCTTGGCAGGCTCCCGCGGCCGCGCTACACCTTTCCCCGATCTATTTCCGATGCGAATTTCTCTAGCTAGCAGATGGAGGGCTCGGACTGCCAACAGAAAGCATGGCCTGGCTTGTTTTTTGCAGGGTAGGCTGGGTAATTTCCCTCCACCTGCCATCGCCGCGCCTCAGCTGGATGATTAAAAGTGTTAACAGGCAGACATGCAGGATCCCGAGGCCCGAGGGGCCACTGATACTCGGAGGCCATCGCTCCGCCCGTCGGCTTGCGCACTTTCGCCGGCAGACGGATGGCTGTGAAGTGTATTACCGCGGTGTAGAGGATGTATATGGGCGGACGGGCGGCCTCTTCTGACAGGTCTTTTTTAAATAAACTGTCCTTAAATGTTAGGAGACCTGTGTTGTTTACTCCACCTGAAACAGTGCGAAGACAGAATGGCCACATAAAGCCGGAGCTTCATTACATTAGAGCCGGCTCTGATAGATAACCTCTCACAGAGGTCCCCGACACTCCCCGCCAAACCCCGGTGAAGGATGGCCCGGTCCATCTGCAAATCCTCCCCAAAAACAAATCCAGGCGACGAAAGCGCCACCAAATGAGCCTCATGCCTGACAACTCAATCCAGCCAGGAAGCCATCAGTCCCATAATATGCATGAAGCGTGTCACTTCTCCCGTTAACAACAGAGCGGCATAATGAACAGCCAGCGCCGCCACCGCTCCGAGTGAAGGTGCCGCGGTGTTGTCAAGCGCATGGCTATAATGGACTCATTTTTGATGCAATCATTGTCAATACAAGTCAGCGACGGCCAGGCGGAGCGCGGCTCCTCTGAGCGGGGAGAAGAAAGCTGAGCAAACAGTATTTCCCCCAAACCCCACCAAAAGGGGCGAGGAACTTCGCAGGGAAATTAAAAAGTATGGCTTGTTCCGGGGAAAAAAAGTGCTTATGCGCTGGCTGTTTGAAAGTGGCAGCCATTAAGCGTTTTACGGCATGCACCTGAGGAGCTGCCGCTAGCGTGCCGTGAGAGACAAGCACGTCCCTCAGAGTCCCCAATTCTACTGACAGCAGCAAATTGATATGGAGTGGGTGCATATGGCAGGAAGCGTCTACTGATTTGTAAATTTCTAAAGACATCATTAAAGGATAACGGCTGAAGATGCGCGCAAACTGCACGTCCATCCCTGCCGGCTCAGTCGGAGGGAAAGAGACAGTTTAAAAGAGCACAGCAATCAAGGGCATCTTTAAAAACTAGGACAACGGAGCAAATATAAATGTGGACGGAATCACATTTACTGAAATTAGCTCTTAAATCACTCTGCCTTTATCAATAACTCTCGCTGCGAGCAGCTATATTAAATACTTTGATGTTTTCAAGGGCTGCTGGAAGTTATTCTGCGACAAAAGTATTATAAAAAATGCCAAATTCTAAGTTTAGAGGCTATTTTGTATTCAGTTTTTGTCCATCTTGTCATCTGATCTCTTGCATGGGCCTTCATTCACCCAATTATTAATCCTGCATGAACGGAGGCTTGAGGGGTGGAGCCGATAAAAGGTTTGTCATAATCAATGCATACATTATCAATAATATCTAGGCAAAGCAGATGAAAACATTGCAGATGCAAGAATGCAGATGAAAGAATATGTTAGTTTGAAAACGTAAGGGATTTTGAGGGAAATTTGAACAAATTAAGGGCTAACCTCATAACATATTCCCCAACGTAAACCGCGTAACAATCACTGTTACTGCGGACTATCTTGTACTTCAGTCGATTTATTAAATATTATTACAACTGACTAGAGCGCTCAGCCAATCAGAGCTGATCTTTTTACCCAGGCCACTGTGCATTTTCTAATATCTGCTCTACCCTATAGAGCATTTATCTGCGTATTGTTGAGTCCCGTTTAAAGAAGGAGATGTGTCTCCGGTGCTGATAGATGGAGGAGGTGGGTCATGTAGAGCTACTGAGTAAGAAAGTGCAACAGACAGAGATTCAGATACAGAAAGAGCGAGAGACAGACAGACCTGTCCCTCAGGCGATTTGCCGGCCTCATTTTGGATGGATTTAAGTGAGAGCCCAGGGCTGCGGATAATGGAACATTACTCACAGTGATAGCCGGATTTCTTCTGCATGACGGTTACAGGGCAATCTTTATGAGCCAGAAGAAGCTGCTTCAGCTGGGCCACTTCATTTCTCAGCAGGGTGACTTCATTCTGAATAGTGAGAGAGAAGACACACACACACACACCCCTCCCAAATTAAATGGCCAATCAGAAAGAGTCTGACATGTTCTAGACACCCACATAGCTTTCACTGAGTTTCAGACGTACAAATTTAACAATGGTGCAGCTTGGACAGCATTATACGAATCCTGAGACTGATAAAGTGGCCTGAAGAATGTTCCAGAATAAAAAAAAAACTGACACCAGCTGACAAGACAAGCACTACCAAGGCATAAAAAAAACTACAGACATTATACATGACCCCTAGATGGTCCGGTGAGATAATACATGGAGCTTAGCAATTACTGTTTCAATATTAAGTAAACTTCAGCCTGTAATACATGATTATTAACTACTTACAGCAATCCCATAAGTCAAGAACTTGCTAAATGTTGCACATACCTGTAGCATAGTAGCATGAGGTACAATTATAAGCCATTGCAAATTCATTTAATTATGTGCAGAATCTAGAATATTGTTTTAATACTCTTATTATAGGCCAGGCCTGAAATGCATCACATTTTACCAAAATGCAGGCACAGCTACTTCAGTCCCAGGCTCAAAACCTGCTCCTTGAGCAAGACTGACGCCCAGGGGGCAGAGGCTTTGGAACAGCCGCCTGCTTCAATCCTTTTTAGCGGATTTTGTATATTTTGAAAAAAATAATTATTTCCTCAGATCATTAGTAGATGTTTGCATTTTATCTTAACATTGTGTTTAAATATTAGACACAGATAACACAGGTAAACAAAGTGCAATTTTTAAGAGATGATTATATTTTGTTTATGGAAAAAAACTATCCATAACTACATGGCCCTATGTGAAAATTGCCCATCATAAATCAACTATGGATTCATTTTCACTGGCCACACCCAGACCTGATTATTGCCAAACCTGTTGAATCAAGAGACCTTTTATATAGAATGTGCCCGGCTCCCAAAAAGAAAAACATCATGGCGTGATCCAAAAGAAATTCTGAAAAAGATTTTTTTTTCCCAAAAGAACCTCACCAAAAAGAACACAAAGCCATGGTGACGATGAACCCCGAGACCATTTGTCTATTTATTTAAAATCCTGACGACACCTGACCTTACACTAGCGAACACGCCCCCAACACCTAGCACACGTAGGGTTGCAATGAAATGGTGTCCAACGTGTCTGCAAAAAAGCCTTGCAATTTGACAGGTTACAGCAGAGGAATTCACCTCTCGGCAGATCTGGTTAACTGCAGGTAGAAACATCCATATTGTTCCCTATACGCACTGGGCCATGCACAGCCTAGTGATAAAGGAGGACAAGCGCCCTGCGCAAAGTACCCGGCTACCAGATGACGCGGAGATAAAGTACAACGCACCTTTTCAATTATGTTGTTCCCGCGATATAATTATGGTCCTTTAATGGCTGCAGACCAACACATTTGTCAGAGGTGAGCTCTTCCGATTGTCAGCACAACTTTGTAGATTCTGCTGAGATTTACACTCCCCTGTCATTACGGCCCCCGCGGGAGGCTGGAGCCGCGTTTCGGTAAAGAGGGCCACATTACACTGAAGGTGACTTTAGCTGGATTTAGAGCAGCCAAGAACACGCGCCCAGCGCCCTATGGCAGATTTAAACTCGTTCTACCCACACTGCCCCCCCCCGATTCTATTTAAAGGGCCACCGCAGCTTCATCTATCGGTCTAAAAGTGGCCAATTTATATGATTCCATCTGCATAGCCTTGCTCATCTTGGCACAATGGTGGTGTTGTGAAGCAGATTTAAACGCAGCTGGTGGAGCCCTACATCTCTCTGTGCCGCGGCGCCACGTCCCCGTTTTTCACTGCACCCTCCCCTCACCCACCTCTCCTCCTGTACAGGTGTAGCCCATACAGTACAATTACGCCGGCGACGTGGGATTGCTGGGGGGAGGAAACGTGCGCCATGTCTGCGGTACAGTCAGCTAATTATAGCCTCGACACCGATCCTGAGGATCCCGATGACAAGAGAAATAGTCTTTTCAAAATGACAGATTCATTTCGGGGAGAAATGCAGGGATTTTTTTCCCCCTCCTCCGCTAACCACATGCGACACCTTTCCATGGAAAATGGCGAGGCTATTAAAAAAAATAAATAATAAGTAAATTGTGTCCTCCGCCTCAGCCAGCGAATGAAAATGCATCGCAGACCTCCGCCGCGCACGCAAAGTTAAAGTAATTCCAGAGTTTGTGAATCAATAAATAATAATAATTTTTTTTGAAAATGCGAGCAAATAGGCATTTTTCCAGGGGAGGCCCGGCGCCGCTCTCCGGCTGGCCCTGACATCCCATTAAAAAGCCCGTTAGGGATGATGTTACAGTAATCGTGCATCATTAAGGCACAATCCACTGATCAGCTGGGCCAATGTGTCAGCACGGGAGTTATTACAAAAAAATAAAATAAAAAAAAAAAAGATTAATGCCTTCATATAAAGAACGCTTTCATTCCCTGACATTCAATTTTCGCCCCGAGTCGTTCCGTTCTTCACAGTTAACAGCCCGATATCCCTCCATCCACCTTCATCTGCCTGCATCCATTTAACCCTTAGTGCCACACAACTGGACCATCAACAACCCCCCCCCACGCCCGTTTATTTTTCCATCAGACATTAATGGCTTTTCCTTCCTCTCCTCCCCCCATCGCACCCGGCGCCGCGTCTCACCGGCAAATAAGACAGCACGCAAATAAACAGCACATCTCATTAAATTGTCTGGAACGCCTCGTACCCCGACTCACAGTTATCAACAGAGACAACAGTTACATGAACTGTTTCGAACTTGTCAGCATCAGATCCTAATTGCTTTTCGCAAAAACGAAGGTTCAAAAAGACGCCGTTCCCTGAGAGATTTTAGAGGCCATCCCACGAATGGCAGAGACAGGAGAGAAGACACGCTTGTGTGCGGCTGACATCTGGAGGATACGTCTTTATTGACAGGGACTTATCAATGTGGGGGCCTTGTGCGCCATCGCTGTCACGCAGCTACACTTCTTAATCGCTATTAAACGACTTCATCACTGTGTGAGTGAACAGCGCGTACCGTACGCCCGACGAAACCAAGCCGGCCCGCAAAGACGGAGGGAAATCCAGGCTGCACGGAACTAAGCCATCATCACCACACTGACGTGTGAGAGGTCATGGCAGGGTCCGGTGTACCTGTAGCTGCCCGTTCATAGAGCTAAGGTCTTCGGCCTTCTTCTCCAGAGACTGCACCCACACCTTCCTTTTCTGCCGGCAGCGCGAGGCGGCCGCTCGGTTGCGCTCCAGGAACTTGCGCCTCTTCTCATCCGGGTCCTCGCTGGTGGCCCTGCGCCGCCGGCCACCCGTACTGGGTGTGTGCTGAGCGGGAGGTGCTGGTGACGCCTGTGACATCAGAAAACAGTAAACCAGAGGTCATGTCTTCAGCCAAGCCATTGAGTTTTTTTTCCCCACAATTAAAACAATTATCTTATTATATTATTGTTACCTTATAGACTCAAGAATACAATACAATGCACCAATTGTAAAAAGTGGGCACATTTCTCCCCATGTTTTTCGACCACACATTCAGTTTTGTTTTTCTTTTACAAAAGCATCTTTTAAAAGCATTTCTGAAATGTAATTAATGCTGCAAATGCATAAGGAGGAAACGACATCATCTGGTGACCGGATGGGAGATACAAGAAACAGAAAAAACGCATAATAATAACATCTCGTTTCAATCATCGAAAAAGACATTTTAGAATCGTTCTTATTTTGTTAACCACATTTAGTCTCATTTTTACAATTGCATCATGTCTCATTTCCATCATGTCATAAAGGTTTGTTGGCGAAGATGTCATCAAAATTTTATTGACGAAAACAACATTAGTTGAAAGTAACGTCTCCTTTCAACAGTTGCAATATTCTTTGAATTAAATAAATATTAGTAAAAAAATCTACTATTTGTGGTGCAATTTCTAAATGTTGTTTCAAACAAAGCTAATTTCATGCATTCATAAGTAGTTTGTTTTAAACAAATAGAAGTGTTTTTTTCAATCTGTACACATATTCAAACTTATTAATTGCTTTAATCACAGTTGCATCATAGTTTAACATAAAAATGAAAAATGTTATATATTCTGCCATTGTTTCAGATTAGCAGCATCATTTCTATCTTAGTCATTCTGTCTCAGCCATAACAAAGCTACATGTACCAGAGGGAAATCGCTGTACTGCTATGACCGGTGACGACTGGCTGTCATGCTGAGGTGACTTTTTTTTCAACTGCTTCCAAGTCAAAGTCTGGAGAGGAAGGATGTGCCAAGTGCCTTTTGGATCCAGTTCAACAAAAGCATACAGGAGCAGGAGTATTAATCGCATTTATCCATTTATCCGACTTTGTAACGCCCGGTTTCGGTTGGATTCAGTTTTCTCTTTTGTCATGTAAACGTGGTCACTGTCATGACCCCTGAAGTCTGACTCGGACGTATGTACGGAACCACGCATGTATCACTCACAGGTGTCTCCGTTGTGGAGGTGGCGGGCTGCTGCAGGGTCTGTGGACCCGGCTCCTCGGGCGGGGCCGGGGGAGGTGGGGGTGGGGTGTGGCTCGCGGCGCTGCTCTGGCTCTCTCCAGCCTCTCCATTGGTCACCTGAGGGAGCTGCTGGTTCAAAGCCGCCTTTAGCGTCTGCGGGGGGGAGAAGAGGAGAGGTGAGCCTCGGCGAAGCCCGCCCGTGCTGGGGTGGAACGAGGAGGCTGCAACCGAACTTGAATGAGTGCTGCCGCAGCCAGCGGGCGACTTTGAAGGAGATGAAGGCAATGATTAAAACAAACGTTTATCAGGCAGAAGACAACGACCGAGAGCAGATGCTTCCTGGAGTTGTGTTCCGGTGGAGTAAAAGCTGTCGTGGCTAATTTCCTATTCCCCCGAGGAGCCGGTGATGTTCACTTGTCAGGGAAAACGGCGCCTCCTGGGCGCCTTTTTAGCGCCGCGCGCGCACAGCGCCCCGCACGCGACTCTCCGTCCCCGTGCGTCTGTCAGGCGGGCTGTGGCTGTCGCACTAACACACGAACCGCCTCTGCTCACGTGAGAACGCACAACGTGCGGCTACGAAGCTCGCCGCTCCGAGCGACCTGACACGCAGATGCAGAGCCGCGCATTAGCGGGCAGACGGTGAACGAGGCCGCACGGAAACGAGCGCAGGGAGAGTTCATTTACATTGGGAAAACAGAGGAGCGCATTATTTAACAGCTACCTTTGCCAGGCCAATCTATCTACCAAATGAGTTTATGGTGTAATACCCTTCCAGAACCTCTTCTGGCTGAAACGAGATATTATTCCGCTGGAAGGGCCCGCGGAAGGCAGGAAAAAGCAGTCGGATCCATATTTCATATCTGCCACGGAAACCTCATCAGCGTAATAACCCTCCATCTCATGGGTGTTATTCAACCATCTGCTACTATATTACTTATCTTTATTTTGCAACTAATTAACAGCATAATCTTCTAAATTCAGCAAGTTAATTATCATTATTGTGGTCTTTGCAGCATCATCAGTCCTTGTGAAGTGCCGTCTTTGTGTCTGGGGAGAGCGGGAGGGGGAGGGGAGATGCGGGGCTGGTTGGGGGGCTGTTTTCTTGACGTGGGCTCATTAGGTGTTTGCTGATGAGCTGAGAGTGGTGGTTGGTGGGTGGGTGGGCGTCTGGATGGTGTGCGAAGGGGGGGTGCGGGGAGCGCAGGTCAGGCAGGATTCTGCTGAACAAAAAGGTTCCACGCAGGGTGAGGCTGCCATAACGCTGAGCGCGTGCCAAGATGCCCCCAACCGAGTCTGGGCAGAAGCCACCCCCCCGTCTCGACCGCTGACCGCCTCTGCGTTTGTCATATCGGCCCCGCAAACCATAGCCCCCCCCCGATCCAAACATCCTCCCCATCACACACACCACTTTACCTGTTAATCTCCAGAAGGGCAGCCTGCTGTGAGCGCTTACAGCCTCCCTGATACCTGCTTCATCACGGTGCCACTGATCCGCTCAGCTGCGCTCCATATTCCTGCCCTTCAACCAGGAACCTCACTGAGAAGCACTCACACGCCAGGCACGCGCCACCACATCCACTGACAACTCACACAGGACACGCAACCTCACAGCAATCTTCACGCGTGGGGCAGGTCAATTCTGCATAAAATATTACAACACTGCTGTTAACACATACACAAACACGCAAGTTCAGCCACGGCACTAAAGACACTCAGAGCTGAAGTCAATCGCATTGATTATCTTCTTACACCTGATACAGGTCAACAGGCAGTTCTGGAAGCAGTCTGAGGATCTTCTAGAGGAGTTTCTAGAACAATGGGCCAATTCTAAGCATTAGGATTAGCAGTGGGGGTGTTCCTGGTATGCAGTGGTTAGTACCTACCAAAACTGCTGCAACCAGTCAACTGTGTGTGCAGGACGTCAGATACTATAAAGTCAACTATAACCAGGGACGTCAAGATCTCAGAACTTCAGTGGTCGTTACGAACCACCCGTTATTAAAAAGGAGTTTGTCGTTTCATGCAACTCTGATGTGTTCTGGATGACAACAGGAAAGGAAGGAGATTTCAGTAAACAGAAATAGTTAAGTGAAGAAGACAGGCTGACGGAGGCAGCGAAACTTGAGTTTCTGTGTTTATCTGGAACACTGTTCCAGAAGACTGGAATACTGGGAGTTCATCTGGATTATGACTTGTTCACATTTTCCACCAACTGTTCTAAACATTGCTGCAGACCATGTACAACATGACTGTAGTATTTCACAACAGCATCGTAGGATATTGCACATTACAAAAAAATTATTCTGAAGTGATGTAACGTGCATGGCACAGATCTGTACCACTTGCCTGATCG
This sequence comes from Denticeps clupeoides, assembly GCF_900700375.1. Lineage (NCBI taxonomy): Eukaryota > Metazoa > Chordata > Actinopteri > Clupeiformes > Denticipitidae > Denticeps > Denticeps clupeoides. The sequence continues at coordinate 15,335,159 of NC_041715.1, forward strand.
GCGCTTGTGTACTCCAACAGCCATAACGTTGGCAGCCCAACCCTTACCAAACCATTGCGCATGTGCAAAACCAATCATGCAAGATGTACGGATTTGGAACTGAGGAGCCTTCAGACTCTAAAGGAGAATCTGTGGGGAGAGCTGGAAAAACAAGTCTGATCCATGAAGGCACCACCTCACAACTTACAGGACACAGGAGATGTTCTTCAATTCACTTGTCAGTGTTCACTTATGTTGTGGCTGATCAGTGACATGAACATGCGACCAATAATAGCTCCCCCTGGTGGGCTGGTGAACACTGAGCGACCTGGTGTGAATTTTGATTGGGACAAAAAGCATTTAAAAAAATAAAATGTGAGCACTTCGTAAGCACCGGTTGTTCATTCTGTGATGTCATAAAAAAATATTATGACATGTGGAAAAGGAACTATAAGGTAAAAGCAGTAAAATATATGGAGAGGGAAATTACCATCTTCGCATCTGATTGGACGGGCTGAGGGGAGGAGGGTCCTGGGATCCCGGGGACGTTAGGCACTACGGTGACGGGTCTGACAAGCTGACAGGCACACAGAGGAGAAGAGAAACAGGGGGAAAAATGAGCCTTTCATTGTATCCTGCCCTCTCTCTCAAACTCACACCCACACACACACACGTCTTTACATATGCATATATTCGCACGCATGTGTGCGTACGCACACACACGCGCACACACACACACACAGCATGCTCAGAACTGGCTCATATCTCAGCCTCATTAGGCTGGATGGACTGTTGTTGGGTGGAGGCAGCACCACATGGAGATGCACCGCGCACGCTAATGAACACTCCTGTCTGCCTGCGTGGAGAGCATATGGGCAGAGCGCAGAGAGACGGGCCGCCACGCCACAGGCCGGAGTGCTGCCTCCTGCAACACCTCCTCACCACGAGACAGCAAGAGGAGGATGAAGAAATGCGAGGCCGAGGAAGACAGGCGGACAATAAGTTAATGAAGCTAAAAATGTAAACAATAATAAAATAAAACTGCAACTGGAAAAGAAGCAGAAAATGGGGGACATATGGGGAGCCTGGACTGTGTCTCGATCTTTCAGCAAGAACGAGGGTCTTTATTGCACTAATGCTACTGGGAGATAATCATCAGTGTTCCATGCAGACAAGCAGAGTCTGCGTGGCGCAAATGTCCCACAGTCAACAACACAGACGCAGCACTGTCAGTGCTGCAGAACCTCACAACGGGGACATTACAGTCTCTGTAATGAGACTTACAGAAATATGTATTTCCATAAACTTGTCTAAATCTGCAACGTGCAAGGACATCAGCCAGTAAAGCACCCAGGAAGGAGAAGGTCCCCCCGTTTGGACGCCTCCAAGTCTTTGCCACGGTGACATACAGCTGCTCTTTTCTAAGGCCCATTAGTTTGCCCATTTTCGCTCGCTACCCAGTGCCCAAGCCAAGCCACCACTGCCAGCGCAGTAAATAGTGTCTGTGTCCTGGGAGTGCAGCGTTGAAACATGGCCCAGACAAATCAGTGCAACGTGGTGACATTACAGGAGCGGCGTGGTGCGGCCGTGTCACCATAACTCTCAACCACTTAGTAAGTAAGTGACTTTGAATGTTTCTGGGCTCCTGCAAAGAAAGAACGCTGTACTTCCTAATCCCTGCGATGGGGAACTCAAGACAGGACTAAAAAGTCACTGAGATGCAAAGATATTCTAATACAAAGTCAGGCTTAATTTGATTATATTAGCTGGCTGAGGGGTCATGTTCTTATTCCAACCAAATACAACCTGTTTAGGGCAGTGGAGCATTACTGTAAAATGATCAATTTCCTCAGTAATGAATAGAAACGTGAATAGTCACTGGATTCCTATCTCTAGTAAAGTTTTTAGGCTTTTTTTTGTATGTCATGGGATTGGGATGAGAAGGGAGCATCTGCGTAGCACGGGATAGACACACTGTTCTCTGTCAAGCCAGCAGTAGATGAATGAATAAGATACTAGGTCATAATAAAAGGATTAAGGGGTAGAGATGGATGTGTACACTAAAGCTATATTTTTCCACAGTAATATCAAACAAGTTTGCTGAATTAGCTGAAGTTTGCATAAAGTTTACCTATAATTCAAGGCAAGATGGCAACGTTATAACAGAAGTAATTTTTACAACAGACCAAGGCCAGAAAATTAAAATGAATTAGCATATTTTTGAAGGATAGAAATATGATTATGTACTGTGCTAAATCTGTATTAATTTTATTATGATGTGTATGCTCAGTAGATCAAAGCAGTACTACCTAAAACAAGGACAAAGGATTATGCAGAGAGGAATCTGAAAATACTGCAATTACGCTGAGCTTGTCAAACACGGGACATTACAAGGTCAGATTTATGAAAAATGTCTGACAGAATAGCAGCAATCTGAAACTCATACTAACTTCAATGTTTGTAATCATGTTGCTTGATTTGTGATCTTCACTGCTGTTTGATTTAAAATCGTTCCAATGTAAGGACTCATTTTCAGAAGTAAGACCCTATTACAGGGGTTTTGAGTGTCAAAAACAATGTTGTAACGTAACAAGAAAGGCTCCTAATGGTTTTATTTATCACTTAATATCAAAAGTAAGATTAAATGTAACAGGTCAGTACCACACATAAAAAAAATCACCAAATCTGAGAGTGACTTACGGGGATGGCAGTTGGAATATGTACACTGGAATTTGTAATGGATGCTGGGATGGCGACTGGCATCGTCTGTCCATTGGGGAGCTGTAAGAGGACAGGGAATGTGCCTGGCACGGGACTGATGAAAGAGGGTGAGAAGACGGTTACACAAGGAAAGCATTGGCACTGATGTCACAAACAGGCACAGGAAATGATCTGGCCATATGATTGGTTCTCTCCGTCATGCTACATGGCACTAATCGCATGAGAAAAATAAAAGGCACTTCCTTTCACATTTCCACAAAAATGGGTGAAATTAAAACGAACTCTGCCCATGATCCATACAGCAAACACACAAAAAAGCTACATTAACCGAGAACTTAAAATTGGCTAAAAATCAGCCATATCTTGAACAAAAAAAAAAAAAGGAATGGAATGAACTGAAAAGTGTAAATAAATTAACATTTTGATTTACTTACACTATTGGCCTATTAGAGGATGGGACTTGAGTAATTACAGAGCTAGACGTTGGCGACGGGAGGGCTTGCTGTATTACAACACTAGCTTCTGAAGTGGCAAGGAGTACATTGGGTACTTGGAGGGACGCAGGACGTACTATAGTGGATGTTGGCAGTGAGGTCGGCTGCAAAGAAACCTCCTAAAAACACCATACGAAACCTTAGCTTTGTTACATGTTCAATTCAACATCTTTAAATCTCATCATTACCAGTTCCAGACACCTCTATTCATGTCCTCAACTAGCAGAACAGTTATTGTCTACTTTATAGGCATTTATTGGTAAGAGCAGCTAACATGATTGTGTAGTTTTAAACTACGTCCACAACACCCTAGGACTTTCTCACATTTGATTGTGTTACAGGGTAATTATAGCTGACTTACAACTGTGGTTTGCTGCAACATTGAAAAAAATGTCACAAAATACACAATTTCCATTACGTATATTATTTCCAACAATCAAAAACAATAATTGATTGGGAAAATCATGAAGCTATACAAGGAACCAGGCAACCTGTTCATCTACATGTGTGCTTGAATTAAATGCAAGTTAACTGCAACTTAACAGCCCAGTCCTCGAACAAACTCAAAACTTGTGACAAAAGCTGTTCAGGTACTTTAAGCAATTATGCATGTGTGGACAATTTACAAAAAAAACCTTTAGTGTTATATTTATGTAGCAAGGGACCTTAACAAAAACCTTTTTGACTACAACACAATGAAATGTGAAGAGGTCCAAGGAAGATGAAACAATTTAGAGCCACTGTAAATATGAGAGAGAGAAGCAGACAAGGTAAATGTGCACTTGCATTCTACATCTATACATGTTAAAAAAAAAAAACAGTTCACAAACAATGCTGCTAAAAAAAACATTATAAACTACGGTATTTTTTAATCCATCTGACATGTAATATAAACTTTTTTTTTTCATTTGAGAATAATGGTTTTTAGACAGGATTTACATGGGGGTGGACCTATGGTTTGTCTCTCTGCACAGGGGCAGTAAAACTCTGTAAAGAGTCAAGTCTATTAGCATTTTAAGATGAAAGTTGATAAAAATTTAACACTTCACATATATTCTCCAGCATTTCTAAAAATACACAAATCCAGCAGTGGTCATTTCATTGCCCTACCTTGTCATCGCTTGTAGTTGATTCGGGATGGGGTAATGGGCTATCTCTGTGCACATCCACAGAGTGCTCCTCAATTTTGTTTCGAACAACTGGTGTAGCAAGCGGTGACAGATCTAAGGGCAACTGAAAAAGCACACACCCCCAAAAAACAAAGTAAACAAGTCAAAACACTTCATCAGCAAGTCAGACCTTTCCTGTAAAGTACCAGTAAAATATTTGGACATTCAATAGTTTCTTTCATTTGTTATGTTCTACACTGTAGATTAATATGAAAGACACAGGGAATTATGTAGTAAACCCAAAAATACTGTGGTTAACAGATCAGAACTTTTTTTTACTTTATATTCTTCGAAGTAGACACCCTCGGTGGCCATGCTGGTAGTCAAGTGTGCCTTGTGTGACTGAGAGAAAGCGAGATTCTACCTGGTAAAACATTTTCTGGTTTGTTTTACAAATTTTTTGCTTTCTACATAACTCCATTTAGGTTCCTTCATAGTTTGACGTTGTTGAAATTACGTTCTATTGTGTCTTTACAAATCTCATGACATGTTAGCCTCTTAATGACAATTTAAGCATGAAATACAAAACATAAAACAATTAATAGATTAATTAATTAGTTTGCTATGGTGTGTTGTGTATTTATATGTATATATACCTTTTTAATGTCATCCTCTGTAGCCTTTTTGAAGTCATGCTCAAATGGACTTGCAAGTTCATTGAACAGTCCCACTTCTTCACAGTTCTTCAAAAATCGAGTGGGCGTTGGTGTTTGGTCTAGAACGGTAATTTTGGGGGGTATTTTATTTTCAAAAAGCTATTTTCAAAAGCCCATAATATTATTTGGCATATGAAATAACATACCAGCAACGATGACACTGTCATTTCTTGCTGGACCAAACTTCAGTGTCATCTCATGTTTATGTTTGTGGACAGCCAAGTGGTCTTCATTTGTGAAGCGCTGCATGACATGCATTAAGTATTTTAGCAACCATTAAGAAGATTATCAGGTTATTAATGGATAAAGAGTACACATACCTGACCACACCCAGGAGCAGTACATAGGAAAGGTTTCTCATCACTCATATTCAGAAATTCTACTTATAACCTGAAAAAAACACATTCGACTGGTGTCTTTTCATCAGATGGACAGTTGACAAAGTAAACTAGCATCCTGACTATATAAACACTATTTAACATCTGAAAAGGGGGACATCAGTCAGCGTGAACAAATAATGTAATGCTGACCAACAAAACTTAATACCTTTATTTTCAAGCAAATTGCATAGCTTTCAAAATAACTGGTCCAACCTTCTTCATTCCATGCTTGTGCATTCCTGATATACAAGTAAAGTTAATTAACTTATTAAAGTTCTTTGTCAAAAATTATTGAAGTAGAGCTAGAACAAAACGAGCAGCACCACAGTTATGTTTTACTAATGCCACAAGAAAAACGCACAACCTGCGCTCTGCACCAAAAACATTCGATTACAAAACGAAAATGCTTGATCACAAGTACAGATGTTCTCCTGTCATCGCGACTCTGTACACAACAATGCTGCTTTTAAAATTGCATCACATTTGCTGACTGAACACTGGTGGTTTTTAAACACAATACTTTTTCCCGACCACAGCCATGAAAGAACCTTATTTAGTAGGCGTTCTGTGTGCCGATCAATAATATCGCCACATATATTTGCTCCGTTTCTAGCGGCAGGGGTCCGGAATGAAACAATGCGGCTCGCCTTGTTTACACTCTGCATTAGCATAAGGCAGCTAATGGCTAGCCACACCACCCATTCTGTTCACAGGCTGGGACGCGTCGCCATATTAGCTGCCGCGGCTAACAGCTCGAGCATGAAGAAGGACGTACAGTCAGAAACAGCCCGTTGTCACCATTCGTCTATATAACTTCAAACTGCTCGAGTTAAATGCGTGTCCGTGCACTAACCCCGTCAATTAAGGTAAACACTCTTACCCACGGGCTCAACCCTCGATAATGAAATCCCACTGATCGTCTTCTCGCGATATTTGGGCGAGACGCGCAGTTTCCGTATGCGTCACGGGATGCACGTCATCAAAAAGCCATGAAGGACACGGAACTGTTGAAAATTGCTATATACAGTTTATGAAAAAAAGGCAAAATTATAGTTTTGCAAAAATAAAAATTAATGTCCAGTTCCTTTTAAAAACTGTAAGCAACCTTACTATTCAGTATTACAGCAAACATAAAAAAAAGATGCCGACAATTATATAGCACCAGTGAGTAGTTGAAGTCTACGTTTATTGAATGCAATTTACAAAAGCAGGTGATGTTTGTCTTTTGAACAAATTGCAATTCCGTTACATTTCTCAAGCCGCTCAACATTTAAGTGGACCCAACAACTGTTTGAAAAGATTGCACTAAACTCTCCAAATCCATAAACCAGTGTTCCTCATATCTCATTTTAAGTTCTGCCAGGTACTGGTTCTGGTTGGCCAAATTAGGAACTCTCAGTCAGGGCCGTAAGTTAAAGAACCCTGCTATAAATAATGTGAAACATGATGAGAATATAAAATTACTGCCATTTTTTTCAAGTGCATTTTAATTCTGGAATTAATTATCTTTACAATACATGTGTTTTATGACAGTGATGGACCAGAAAATGTACATAAAATCATGAAACCAACATGGGACAATTTATAGCCACAATAAAATATGCAGTCACATCTGTAGTAGATTAACATTATTTGCAGATTTATTACATGGCAAACAGGATCAAGAAAGCAACCATCAAACAGAACAGACCCATGGCTTCAGACAGAGCAAACCCCAGAATGGCATAGGAGAAAAGCTGCTGCTTGAGAGAAGGGTTCCTGTAAAAAAAAAATGCATGTTAATAAAAAAATAAGAAAAAGTTTGTGTAGCTGTACAAACAACTATGAGAGTTTACACACTTACCTAGCATACCCAATAATGAGACTGCCGAACACAGTCCCAATACCAGCACCAGATCCAGCCACCCCCACTGTAGCAGCACCAGCACCAATGAACTTAGCAGCAGTGTCAATGTCCCTGCTCACTGCGCTGGTCTGGAAACCACGGAGTGCTACCTGGGCCAGGGGACTCTGTGGGACAAGGGCTGCAGCGGTCTACAAGATTTAAATTAAAATTAATTAAATAAATAAATACACCACACACACATTAGTAATAGTGTTTGCCATATTCATGTGAGAATCTTTGGACACTGGAGGGGAAAAATGAAACCTTGAGCACACCAACCTCTGATTTGACCTCTGGCCGAGACAGGACAGAAGCCGAGAGGGGTCTGTAGAGCGCCCTGGAACCAGCACGGACCTTCAAAAACATTAAGGATGGAGGGGGGGAGAACCGATTATAAAATTAATCATTATTGCAACAAAATACCAGTAGCATGCTTATGACCATAGCAACACTGTAAAAAGAAAGCCACCACGATTAATGTGCATTTACAACCTTTAAATCTTTCCACAGGTTACAATTTGATGTATTCAGACCAGCTAACAGCACGACAGTTGTCCAAGTTGGACTTAGTGTTTCTCCGGCGACCTCTGTGTAAAACCCCTGCAGATTAGCTGCACTACCTTTTACAAAAACATTGTGCGGTGTTTAGCTGGCTAGCAGCTAGCGCCTCAACTATGCTAGGCACATGACCTTAGTTGTGCTGCACGTATGTGCACGGTCATCCGCAGATTAGTAAAAAGAACGAATTCCCGCGGTACTACCACGCTACGTGCTACGTTAGTGCCGCCGAGGTTCGAGCCTGCCTGCCTGCCTCCGCCAGCCAACTCCAACACAGGCCCCTGCGGGTATAAAGCAGACACGGACACACGTCGACCCTTTTAACCCATGTAAGAGCCCACTCACCAGTCCTGGCGTGGAGACGAACTTCGCACAGGCGTACATTTCGGCGTTTAAGCGACAAGCACCGGCTGCGGTAGAGTTGGTGTAAACCCGGGTGTATCTGGAACGAGAGATGCGTAAGGTCAGCGCAAACTTCGAAAATGAACACGACTCGAGGCGCAAGCGTGCACAAATTTCACCCAGTCCTCGTTAACGTTTCAGCAAAGGGATGGAAAGATGCGGATTTTACGGGATTTAAAGGGCGAGAATTCTCCGCTCAGGCTCCATTGCACTTACCGACGGCAGAGGTCGAACCGCTTCCCTGACAGCGCATGCGCAGACTTGCTAGACTGTAAGGCCCCGGATGTAGACAAGGTCGTTTTGATCAAACTTTATTTAAACACAATGGTAATGCGAATGAATGAATTGATGACCCAATCAATTAAAAACGGATATACAAACCGTATATTATTCTTCATGTTTTTCTCCTTCGTATTATTGTTATTTTATGAAGTGATTGTCATTGTGAGACACTGCAGCACAGCACACGGTGACACAACAAAATGTGTCCTCTGCTTTTAACAATCATCCTTGGTGAGCAATGGGCAGCCATCAAAGGCGCTCAGGGAGCAGTGTGTCGGGACAGTGCTTTGCTCAGTGGCACCTTGGCAACCTTTAAATTATGGGTCCTCTTCCTTACCTGCTAGGCCACCACGGTCACATTTTTTAAAATTGTTATAAACACATATTTTCCATACACTGCATTTTATTGTCTGTAACATTCTATGTTTATTGTTTGTCTCATACAATCTGTATATTATAAATCTGTAAAAAAAAAAAAAGGTGTTGTGTTGTTTTGTATTTTTCCTATTTTTCTCTACAACCTGATGGTTACATTATATTATATTTTTAGTAAGACACCAGGTTACAGTTTGTACAATGCATAAAATGTCATACATATCTGCTCAAAAGTACATTATTCTGTATTACTGCACCTGTTGAGGTGTGATTTCAAGCTCAGTACTCCCAGAATGCATGCATCAAGGCATGTCTGCATGGCTGTCTGTGCCTTTAGGTGCACCCGCTCACAAGCAGAATTTGTAATCATGATGAATGGCTTGCCAGCATCTGGGGCTGGAAGGCAAAGGTAATGAGTGCAGTGCTCCTCTCTGGTGGAGGAATCCCCTACTGGTACCGCAGGTATGGCTGTAGCAGGTGTACGAGGAGGGGGGGGGGTGCTGTTCACTCTCATGCAGGCTGCACCGGAGCACTCACACTAATGCAGGGCATAAACTCCCCTCACTCACAGGGAGTGAGGGAGTAGGGTCACAAGAGACTGCTCTTTCCACTCAGGCTGAACAGAGATTTTATGTTATCTGAACTAGTACTGCCTGGAAAAAAAGAAAAGCAGTAGTTTTTAGGAACACCGGTACTGTTTGAAGACATATTTAAATAGATAATTACAATAAAAAAGCATACAGGAAAAGTTTACTTATTCTGTCCTACTAAATATGAAATCCACAGACTGCATCCTTCCAAAATATCATATTTCTAATGTAATATCTAAGTCTCCTGCTCGTCCTGCAGCTTGTTTTCCAGCAGAGGGGGTTATTGGGACTAATGTGGAGCAATCTTTTCCAACAACCATTTTAATACTTTAAATAATAACACGGGAGAATTGCTTTGAGCGTTGAACTGAACACAATTCCTGTGCACAGTTAGTCCAGTGTTATTTTACTTGGCATACACAAATACGTGCTTGTGTGGGAAACGTTCTTGGTGTGGGGGTAGAAACTTGGTCCGCGACCACCTGAGGTCACTGTCTGTGTGTCTAATTAACGGCGCCGCTGTACCAGGGCCCTGCGCCGGGCTCCAGAAGGTGAGGAAGATCCAGCCTACCTATTCCCCTGACAACTGCCCCCTCCTTTCCCCACTGCAGCACGACTCCCAAGATCCCCCCACCTTCTCCTCGCCCACCCGCACCCCCGTCCACGTTCCATTTGCATGCCGGGCCCATCAAGCTGGATGCACTCAGACTGGTAATAAAAGGCATTGACCCCCTTAACCTTTATGAATTACAATTTGTGCCGGCAGCACGTCCTGTCAGAGGGCTCAGAAATGTGGGCACCTCTGCCTAGGTGTGTGCGTGTTGTTTTGCAGTTGTTAAGGAAGGGGGGAAAAGGTTTTTACAGCTCCTCACCAGCACTCCTGACAAGCCTGGAGAAGGCCGCCTGACAGGCCCGGCAGCGGAGTGCTGCGGCCATTCTGATGGCTCCATATGCGGCCCTCAGACACTGGACCGTGCTCCTCGCTGGCATCTGGACTCCTGGGTGGAAACATTACAATATTCTCGCTATGTGTCCAAATTAATATTTCTGATCCAAACACCATTTCCCCCCACCACCCCCCCTCACCAACCTAAATGCAAGGGGTGAATTTTGAAGCACAGACATATTGATGTATTGATATTATCTGAAAACTGGGTAGTCAGAAACTTCAGATTCTTCCCAACAAATCCATAACTACACCAGCCGCTGTGCTACCGCCGTGGCGGTACAGCGAATTAAGAAATGCTGAGTGCTGCAGTATCATTATCACTGTGGCCTGACTGCAAACAGACACCTTCTAGAAGGTTCTCTGCTCGGAGTGGGTGTGTTATGCCTCATTTGTAGCTCGCCATCCTTCCACAGAGCATGTTTTGGATAATTATTCCACACCTTATGTGCAGGGTAATACTGAAATAAATTAAAAGGAAATAAGCAAATAAACACTTGACTCAACAGCTTCACCACGGAGAAAGTGCTGTTTAGTGGAAGATTAGGCGTAATCCCATTTAGAGAAACTGGACCAATAGGTTCTGCCGGTGCCTTAATGTAGGATAATTTAGGCACTGTGCATAGGCTGCTTCCTGCAAATGCAATACATTAAGTAAAATGAGATAATGAAGATGAATGGTGCTTAAACCCAAATTAATTTGATTCAATTCTCCCTAAGTGAGGTGCCATAGCAAGCGCACAAAGTGAAGCTCGGCGCAAAGAACAAATGCACAAATCCTCATGACTCCAAATCCCTCTGGATCTCTTTCGATGGGCCTGTAAGGAAAATGCGAGTATTGGGGCAAAGACACAAGGGACCCAGACTGCACGGTAAAAAGCAACACAGGATATTTTTTATTGGCCAGAAATGCACGCTTGGCAAGCTGTTTTTTTTTTTTTTTATGGCCTGTTTATGAACAATCATTGTGTGTTTTTTCTCCACAGCGGGTCCTTGACCAATCAAAGGCCCTGTACCTTGGGGCTGCGGTGGAAAAGCAGTAAAATGTGTAAACCCAGAGGTCAGCGCCAAGACTAACAGGCACTTTTCCTGACATATGTTTATAAGAGAAAAATAAAAAGGGCCAAAAGGTTGCGATTTCACGAATTGTGGCTGGATGCACTCCATTTGAATTGAATGAAGACACAGACGTGCTGTAAAATGCCGGGACAATTTGATTGCCTGCTGCCATCCTACTGCGGGAAGCGACCGCAGAAAAAATACACCCCCCCCGATCATCTTTTTTTTCTACCCATAATTCATTAAACTAACAATTAATATAAACCGTAGATGATTTTCTTTAAACCAGAACACAGGCAAAATTATCATTAAAAGAGAAACACACAACAGCAGCAAGAAAATACTAAAACGGGCTTTGTGGTATTCACAAAACAACGCAAGATTTCTCAAGGGGGTGGTGGGAGCCATAAAATGTGAATTAGAAATACTCATATACAATAATAGCGATACCACCAACAAGCCGATCAATGCAGTAAAATTCATCAAGGCCGACCCTGTGAAAAACCGTAAAGCAGGGTGGGGGGGGGGCTGAGTCCTGAGTTTTCATCGCCCAGAAAAAAAGGAAAAAAGAAACGTGTCTAATTGCCTCAATTTGCCCCAGAATTTATTGCCTTCGATGTTTTCTTCATTTGCCATGATTGGTATCAAATGGGCTACAGCGAGACGAGAAAGAGGGGCTGGGTGGGTGGGGGGGGGGGGACTTGACTCTCATAAAGATTACAAACTGCTGCCCCCCCCCTCCCACAGACACACACACAACCCCCCCCTGTCCCCGTCTGCCTCCCCATTCCACTTCTGCTCAGCATCAGGACTGGCAGTCAGCGGCTGTGTGTGAGGGAGCGTGGATGACAGGGGCAGCCGTGCGATGATTGGTTTACAGATGTGCGCTTCCTCCGCCATCTTCAAGGTCACCGAGATTTACAATCCGAGCGCTCATGGCTCTTTAATGGCGGGTGTCTGAGGCTGATACAAAAATAATAAAAAAAAGGGGAAAGAAGGAAAAGTCAGGTCTCCTTTAATGTCAGAGGCTTGACCTTCTTTTAATTCTTATTTATTCCTCTTTATTCTCCGGGCTGCGCCGTACCCGAGCATTTCGGCAGCCTCCCAAACAGACGGGAACAAGAGGAGTGCTATCCGAGCGGACATATGGAGAGACGGGTTGATGGACAGACAATATGAATCACATGAACGTTTAGCGAAGCAGTGCTTCACACGGAAACCGAGGGAGTCTGGAACTCGCTGTTTTGCCAAGTAGCTCTCTTGCGGGGGTATTCATACAGAACATGGTTGAGCGGATGCCACATATGGTGGGAATTTTACTCTCCTCTCCCGGGGGCAGGGTTTCTTTTCTTCCCTCCTTCTTCTCCTTCTTCTTTTTTTTGAAGAATCTTTCCAGTGTCACCTAGCACGCAAGTCACACTTGGCGGAGCCCTTGAATATTTCCACCAAACACCCGTTTGAGTGATCAGGCGTCGTGCAACGCGACCGTGTCAGGGTGCGGCGAGTGGGGGCCTTTTCCTGCTTTTAATGGCCCGACCCACCTCCCAGTTCAGAGCGCTCGTAAAACGGTAGTCTGGTGTGGGTCCTGGAGCTGCAGTGTGTCAACGGCAGATGCCGAACTCAGCAAGTTCCGGAATGCTCAATTAGTTACTTTTATAGGGTCCATTAATACACAGTAATCTTCCCTCCCAAGATGGGAGCGCGGGAAAACTTCCTATTATGCACGCTTGTCTCTTTAATGGGTCTTCACACCAGGCATCCATTCACACAGGAAAACTCCAGAGACGCTACCCCACATTACAAAAATCATGGTCATACCACGTTGTAAAATGTAAAGTGTAAAAAATAAAAGCTGAAGAACCCACTCGGTTAACTACCCAACCTAAACCTGTTATCTAGGATTGAAGTAAGCAGTGACTTTGACAGACTCATAAACAAATTATGAGGAACACTGCTACACAATAAAGAGCGCCCCATGGTGCAAAGAGCTTGTAAGTAAGGTCAAACATAAGAGTCCCCTGAAAATCCATAAACGGAAAATGAGGGGAATAGCAGTAAAGTGAAATGTAATTATATTTAAGAAGGTCATAATGATGCAAAGGTCATTATGATGCACTGCTACTTTCAAGCTGGCACCAAGCACAGTGCTGTGTGCTAAAGATGGGGCTTGGACATAAATACACAGACATTATCTAGCTGACCCTTTTGTTTTTTGGTGTGGAATTATTTCTGTGGGGTTTGAACCTGTGACTCTGTGGTCTTCTGGTTAATAGGTGAGTGTCTTACCCACTAGGGTACGACCCCCCTCATTAAGTAATTAATGCATCATGAATTTACTCAGTGATTAATGTTACATGATGTACTCAGTATTCTTTTTAGTACATCCATAATAATGCATTATAAATGTGTTGTTCCTAAATCTACAGCCAGCTCTTAGAGAACACATTGCACTTTTGTGAAAGACTGAATGGATTTTTCTTTGAGAAGAAAGTTCCCCGCAAGGTACATACACCAAGAATCAACAAAGAACAAAGCATGCATTTAACATAGGTGGCCTGAGTTCAACATGTCTTCATGGGTGCGGTGGGACGAGGGTTCAACATGTCTTCATGAGGTTCAGATATTTACAAAATGTGCTCCAGCCCCTTGTTGCTCATGGACCAATCTGGTAAAGATCAGTCCAAATCAGTCACGGCACTTTATTAGCCTGTCACTTGTCTGCTTCCTGCAAGTGTGTTTACCCTGTCCACGGCCCCTCCATTTGGGGCTGTTCAGTGTACATTAAGACAGACATAATTGAAATTGTGGGCGGCCAAGAGTAGATGGGCTCAGCTCAGTGTCATTAATCTGTCACCCTGTCAAGGCACGCAGCACTGGTGGCCCATGGTGGCCCCACCTTGAAAGTCTGGCTTGTGATTTCATTTGTAGAGCATGGTGGGAGGCCTCACCTCCTAAAGGATATTGGCCGGCACCATGGGACAATTCACAATATCCGTGATCTACTGCTTACCAATAACTCAAGCACCGCACTGCTTACCTTGGGTTTAAATAATTGCCCCTTATTCCCAGATTAAAGAGCCGGGCCTGTGCATGCTACTGATATTTCATTCAGACAAATGGCAAATTTTCAGGTTATGATTTTGCATGAAAAATAATAATGTGGAACGCAATGCTAGCATTAAAAAACCTCCAGGCAAATTTTTTAACAGTATACAGACTATGAGAACGGAAGCCTAAATGATAAGACATGTCCAGACGGCACATCCTATTCATCAAACATGATTACTATAGGTAGTGAAGAAAAATGAGGCACCGTCTCCCTTTTGTAAATTAAAACCAGGGATGAGCTTTTAAGACGTAATAAGAAATAAATGAATGCATTTGCAATGTTCGGGGAAAAAAATGTGATTTTTACCATTAAGCGCATTAGAAATAATGGTGGAATCCCTCAAAAGAGTCTCATATTAATCACTCACCAAATGGGTTCTGTCTGTTTCACGCCTGTTCCATCCTGGTGGCAAACGAGCCACCAAAAAAAACCCAAACCCAATCAACTACATTTCTATCATCATAATTTCAGATTGTCACACTCACCTTTCCCGACACAGCACTTAGCCACGTAACAAATCTCACATTTCACTGACCGCCTCAATTTGTTGCCTTTCATATTTCATATTTGTGATACGGACCTACACAATCCTGTTTTTTTTTTTTTATTCTAATAGGCATCTGAACCATTTCTGATTCACAGCATAATTTATTAGCTACAAAATTGTGAGGAGGCTGCCCTGAGACTATTTAAATGATGGCTGGCCGTGCAGCAGCTTCTTGGAGAAGAATAAACTCCATCTCCTCTCCAGGTCTGATGCTTTCTACACTTAAAGCAGCAAGGCAGGAGTTGGTGTTGAGTATTTTTCACATCAGGTGATGTATTTCTTTGGCTTAATCCGTTTTAAATGTTTCTGAGCAAAAACGTAAAAGCAATTAGCTCCACAGTAAAGCAGGCGGCTCGTAGGCTCATTATTTCGGGATGTATGGCTGCTTTAAAGGCATGCTTTATACTGGTCTGGAGACTCATAAGTTATGACATGTCAGGATTCTATGCATTCTAATTGAGCGGAGGCTGGTTAATGGCTTTGGAAATTCAGTCGCTTGATGTGCTGTTCCCCTCTGTATCATTTCATTGCCATGTCCACGGGCCTCAATTAAATGCCAAAATGGGCCAATCCTTGAAGAAACATTCATAAAAAAAACACAAACATGGCATGAACGTTAATAGCTTCTGACCCAAACATGCTGCTGTATGTTCGAGACGAGTAACTTATCAAAGTTGCTCTGCCACAATCAGATACCCCTATAACAATGGGATACCCTTTTAAGACTAAGGTCAAAAATAACCAGCTTAATGTAATTAATTATGTTCCACAACAACTCGTGGATATGAAAAGGCTTCCTCAAAAGCATACTGCAAATGTAGATTATATTTTACTCTTAAATTTTCATGCTTTTCATGCTTCATGATAGGGCATTCCAGTGTACAGTGTATAACACTTGAGGTGAGCATAAGGTATAGATCTGTAACTATACTCAGATCTTCAAAAATCAGCATAGCATTATTCTGTGGACCACTGTGGCTGAATGTTTTGAACATTTACGTTTAGTTACAATTATAATAACGCAGAACTTTGCAGAATTTAAAAGTGAAAGCATGGTGCTCTTTGTGGGGCTGGGTGTTCGGGGTGAAACGTGACACATTTACCCAATGTTTGCAATTTATTAGCACATACGAAGCATAACCTATTAAATTCTGTGATACAAGAGGAACGGGATATTGAGCCAGCCTGATTGAGGCAGTTTATTTTTTGCCCCCACCCCCACTTTCTTATTGTTTTTATGGTTGTATGACTTTAACCCTTTTGCTGCTCTGCTGCCTTCGTGCTTCAAAAATGGATTTCCAATAATTTAATTTTCTGTTTGTATAACTGTAATTCAAGGGGAGCTGCTGCACCCAGTCACACAAAGGAAACACTTCTGGTCCGATAAACACGGCAGTTTCCCAAATATTCTCGACGAAAATTAGAATTAATTTTACACTCTGCTCACTTTCATATTAAAAGCTTACATTGAGTGTGTGTCTCGGTGTGTGTGTGTGTGTGTGTGTGTGTAGAGCAAAGAGGAACAGATGGCAGGGTATGACTCTCATGTGACTTCAGGAAAAGTGTTTCCCATTGATAGTACTGTAAAAACCAGTGAATGTTTCATTTTTTCCAGGATAAGGGGTACGTACATGTGTCATATGATGTCTATTCTATACAAGACTGTACTGTTAAATTCAGATAAATTCCTAAATATCTGCCTTGTTAGCAACTGTGATAAGCAAAGCTAACGTCCCCTATTCCTTTGGCCAAAGCACGTTGTTTTTCACAATTTAGGGCCTGAAACAGTTGCCATGATGAATGGCTAAATGGCCCATTTCCTTAAACTCTTTCTTACTAACCTTTGCTGACAGCTTATATATTGCCTACCTGGTAATTTACTCCACAATTATTGTTAGCGTGAAATCTCCCATGGTCTTAACAAGGATTCTTAACACCCTCTGTAGGTGACAAAATGCAATTACAAACATGAAGGGCCCCGCCGTGACTGACCATCAGCAGCTGCCACCGCCATTTCCCATCTCCGACCGCTACCATTAATGCAAAATAGAGGCTCAAACAGATCCTCCAAACATGGGCCACAAATAAAAGTAAAAAAAAAAACAAAAAAACAAAGATGTGAACGTCTTTTACTGATTAATGACGCCGGTGATTAAAGTATACAGCTTCTTTTCGCACCTTCCCTCCGCGCTGCACTGTTTGTCCCTCCTCAGAGACCGCTCAGTTTTTGGAAGGCTGTTTATTGATAAGTGTGTTTGATGAATGCAGATGCGCCTGTTTGGAGAGCAGCTCTGCTGATGGAGCAATCATATTGTGCGAAACACCGGGCGCCGGCAGGAACAGCTGTTGCGGCTCCGCCCGCTGGGACCACCCGTTTCACAGCTACCCCGGGTGCCCGCGCTGTAAAGCACAAACTAACGTCTCCTCCGCCCCTTAACAACTCTATGAATTTTATGACACATCACAAGAGCTACGATCTCAGTCCAACACTTAAACCTTAATTATCAGACTAATTGCTACAGCTATATTCATCTCCCCCTGCAATCCTTCAGTGATTATAGATTGTGTTTAATATCGAGCTTATCCTTTAATTAAAAGGATTATTAACCTTTAGGATGAAGCCATGTGGGATTACGGCCTCTAATGTCGGTGTCAAAGTACCGAAAACACACTGTGAGATTGAAGCGCAACGCCGAGCAAGTACTAATTCAGCCCTAATCATCAGGCTCAGGGGTGGCCAGTCGACTTACAGCCTCTCCACAGGTCGATGATGCTGCAAACGGCACCGACAACAGCCATAAAACAAGCCCCGGCTCGGACAGGAGGGCTGCTGACACCTCAGTCACCGCAGGGTCACCAAGGCAACAGCAATAAAGAGTGACCATTTACGCAGGAGCAGGAGAGCGCTGTGCAACTTGTTGAAGAGGCGTAGGTAGAGGAGGAGTAATTAGAACACGACCTCCTGAAGTCCTTGCCGCGAGGTCACAAGGCCTCTCACCCCAGGCTCATGATTTCAAAGGCAGCCAAAGTGGAGAGTGATGGGAAATCATTTGTGGGGAGGGGGGCTTGTGTGCAGGGGTCGAGGACGACTCATTGATTAATGCACGCCGCAATAATCCTGCAACGGTGCTGCCAGCATCCGCCCAAACATCGACTGTTTTTACTGCCGCTGCTCGTTTACGAAGGCACGGGACACATTGTGTTTTATTGCCCCCGTCTCTGAATGAGACTAATACTCATGGCCCACTTTTATCAATAAAATGACCAAAAGACCAGATAGAGCATCACTAATTCAAAATATGCAATAAATTACTTAAGGCAAATGCATTTTTGCTAGCGTGATTTATGGCGTGAGCACATCCAGGCCACACCACTGGTCTTTAGCACCACATTACACATTTAAGAAATCCATCTATCTGTCTACCTACAGAAACTCCTGGCTGTGCTACAGTATAGTATGTGTTTCTGTAGCAGCGAGACTGGGCCAGCAGCAGCAGCAGTGCTGTCTATAAGATAACAGGATGCTTCCTGCTCAAAAGCTGAGTCGAGTAATTATTGGAGCGTTTTAAAGAGCTGTTTACCATTCCGAAGCCACACTGCATTATCGAGAGCGAGTCTTCATTTGGATGTGCTAATTAGTTCATTAGTTGGTGGTTAAGAATGATATGAACGGCTCATCAATCTTCTCATCACTAAAAATAAACACCCGGCATCAGCGCTACATGAATTATTAAAATGCTGATGAGTGAGGGCAGGAATCTTTGCAGATCCAGAGGCCTGTTAGAAGCAGCCATGTCCATGGGACTCTTCAGCTGCCGGAGACGCAACCCCAGCGGCCCACCGTCGAGCCTTTATTTATCCAGGCTGCAGATGGTCCAATCAGTCATAATTTTGTTAAATCAATGTATTATGGCACTTTTGGGTATGGATGCATCTTTTATTCGTCCAAGGTTCATCTACAATAACAGATGGAGTTATTGTGAACAATTACAAAATGGAAAATAAAAAGGAAATAACACGATTAGCATGGGACTTCATAATGGGGAAGTTGGGTGTTTGAAAGGTGTCAGTCATCCCAATGGGCTCCTCCCATTTTAAACTTTTTTTTACACAAACATCTTCAGAAATAATTACACATCAACAGAAAGGGCGGGGTGGGTAGCTTCCAGGTTTCTTTCTGTTCATCCCGAAGACCTACTTGATGGACGCATTAGCGAACATGGCCCATTTGCTGCATCTATAATAGTGCTCCAAAAACCAGGCCCTTAGACACAATGTTATGTACGTTTGTACAGGACACAGAAGGCTTGAGTTATCATTTGTGAGTGGTAGACCTGTATATGCAGAGTAAGAGAGGGAGCCAATGGGGGAGAATTTATGTTAAAAATAGTTAGCATGTGGCAGAATATGATTGAGTTTCCAGGGCTCTGAAAATTCACTCTAATTATTCAACAGTATCCTTCTGTCATCCTTCCCCATGCATTCCTGCACTCGCAAATGCGAGTGACTCCGACCATTATACATAATTCGGCTTCTTAATTGGCACGGATTGGGTGAAAAGTGGGCTAAGGAAAATCCTTGGAGAATAATAGGGGCACGTATCAGTGCCTCCATCAGAACACGAGTCCCCCAGGTGATAGAAGTCAGCAAATATTTCATGAGCCGGACTATCAGAGTGCCTCACCTGTGAAGCCCTGCGCACACTCAGTCTGGAGAGCACTTCGGAGGGGAGACGTCCTGTCAGATGTATTTATAGCCGAGAGGGGGAACATGACGGATGCTAATGCCATAGAAATTATGCCATGCACTGTTGCTGCCATAACGATATGTTAGACTTGAACAGAAAGGTTAACTAAACTAGTCATTTAAGTTATAAGTGGGCCACTGGCATACTTAAAAACGAGGGTTCAGGCTTTCCAGTGCAAGGGAGGGTTCTCAGCAACAAAACACATTTTCGGTGAAATTCATTGGCACGGCTTGTGCATGCATAGTTTTTGTGGTATTCCCAAATGTCTAATTCTACGCAGCTAACATTTTTAGCTATTACAAATATGCACCACGCTTCCTCACCGGAAACCCCCAGGTTAAGAGAAACACTCATTAAACACAATGACGTCTCACCTTGAGCAGGGTAAGGCCATCTTTCCAAGAGACTATTTCTAGTGGCCTGGAAGGGCTGAGGGCTACACAAAGCTACATTTATTGTATATACAGGATAAAAACACCATGACAGTTTAACTTGGCCTGTATTTCTTTCCGGTGAAACGTATTTCTTATTTTCACATTCAGCAACTAAAAGGCCAACTGCTCATCCATAAAGGGGTCAGTGCAAATCGTTGCCACCATAGGAATCAATTCTTGACATTTCACCTCCAGCATGAAAGAGTTCGCCGACCCCCCGTGATCAGATTTACGACGGTGTCATTGCGTTTGTCAGATGGTTATCTGGCAGAAAGTTTTAGTGTAAGAATTTGGAGATCATGACGTTGCTATGGATTTAATGGGCCCTGGAGTCACAGCTCTATCCATCTAGCATGCCACTGCTTTTGGATATACAACCCAGAGCCCACAGTTTAATAACGGGATTTCTGCTTTGGCTGGAATCTGTCAGCACATTCGGACTAAGCCTTCCTGGATTGTTGTTAGAAGACATATTAGGGGGGCATATACAAGATCCCCTCTAGGACACACAGTCGACAACAAACCACACGTCATAAATATGAATTATTAGAAACAATTTCAAGTATACTAAGACAATTATGAGACAATTATGAATTATGAGTTAAGCTGTACTATAACTTTACTATAAAGGCTACAGTGTTCTGTAGAGATGGATTATAACAAAAGCCCATATCCCTGTGCAAAATATTGTATCCTTCTCACCATTCCAATCATACACGGTATGCAGCTCAAAATGCTTAATGAGCACAATAAGCTCTTCAAACGATGGTTTCTGAAAGGAAATGGCAATTAACAACAACATCTGAAAGCTAGCAACTGTGTTCATTCTGGATCAAACCCACGGAAACGCACAGAACTGAAGCCGAAAGGAACAGCCAGTCAAGCTCCACGTTCTCACTAAGCAGCGCATGTGACTGCCGCTGCCACGGAGAGAATCCATTGAGTTAGCCGAGGGGAGAGGGAGATCAACAACGACCATATTGACTTTAAATTACGGCAATGGCTGCTGATCACACAGTCTCAGCAACATTCCGTGGATCAAACGGCAAGATCAGAGCTGGATTATGAGAAAGCCACAGACAAGGGTGCGGTGGTCTTTTATCCATCCGCCCTACGCCCCCCACCCTCCAATCCTTGCTACAATCTCTCAATAAGCTTTTTCTTGTCTCGGGACATGCATTACAAAAACCTTACTCAAAGATCCCCATTTGGATTTCAAAGCCGCCATTGATTGGTTGAAAAGCGGGGAGGGCTTGACGGCAATCTCCGCAGAAGATGCCTCAGCGGAAGGAGCCCAGCGTCTTCAGGAGCGATCCTCGCGTACGGTGTGAAAAATGCTGCTTCCTTCCCTGATGACACTGACTCACGTAGGGCCAGGATGCGGCCCTGGCTCCACAATGGCCCGTATCTGGGCTTTTATTTTCCTTTTCCTGTCAGTTAAGCACAAATAACAGTGTGAGTGATGTGCCAGGGAGCATTGTCTGGGAGGGAGGAGGGCAGGATGCGGCCCAGGTGATAAATGATGAGGCGTGTAGGTTCGCGTGACAAAAAGGAACACAGCTGAATCTGCATGGGCTTCGTCCTGCAGCCATCATTAGGCTTAACTGAGAGCCATGGCTTCGACTGGATGTCCAGGTGCTTGGTTGAAACTGCACTGCTTCACCGATCTTAGATCAGTTTGTCTCACAACTTCTTAGCTAAGGTTTTTTCTTGTGTGAAAAGCTGGTCCTGGATCAGCAGAAAAATGGCAACTTCTCCCACAGGCCAGAATAAAAATGTGTAGGATAAGCAAACACAGAATAGGGGAATGACAACTTTCACCAAAATGTGTTAAAGCACAATGTAGCCGAGACCAAGACCAAGACCCATCAAAGACCAAGGGCACTAGATTTAATCTGGCGCTAAACCTGGGGCTTGATTTCTAGTATAAGGTCAATGGCATCCTCAAGAATAACCAAGAAAGAACCAAGAAAGACTCGTACGGTAGTTATCTGTATCCTGAAGAACAAAAAGCTAATACTCCATTTTGCTGGTGTGTAATGACTTTGAAGTGGGAGCCTGTGGACTGACTGATCGCACGCATGCTACATTGCATGCATTGAAGATGGTTTGTTTCTTGTTTGATTTCTTTATTTCTGTAAATCCTGAAGATGCGTTTGACACAAGAGAATAAGGGCATGGTGCTACTACTTTAATAACAGTTCCCCAATACACTTTGCATCATTACTTTGTATTAACATTTCTATACCAGATTTGAAGAGAAGCTAGTATTATATTGAATACATGTTATTTTACATTAGTGACAAAAGATATTTACAACTTACTGCAAAAGATTTCTGTTAGTAGTTCCATTATTTTCTGACAAAATTCAACCCATGGTTCTGTGTTTATTCTCGATACCACATGAAAACCTTCAACAGTTTATAGATCCAAGATGAATTATGCCAGACAATGACTTCAGAGGTTCTGTGGTCAATCGCGTTTAGTAAATGAAACAATATTGACGGAATGGGAAGCATTTTGTGTTTATCTTCCAGACGTCTATGAGACATGGTACAAGTGCAAATGCCATTGGAAGTGTCAGAAACAAGGTTATGCCGCACATTGCGGGTTTTTAAGACGACAGGATTCAGGTGTTTGTTTTCCAAGCAGGCACTGCTATTGACAGCTGTCTGTGGAACCTGGACAACGTGTCATTACACCACCGACGGCATTTAACGCTCACAGGGAGACAAGCCAGGCTCCTTCTTCAGCATCAGAGTGCCATTCATTAGTAATAATAGGTTTGTGCGTGCAGTTTGCCATGCAGCATAATGAGACAAACAGAAGTGAGCAATCGTCTAGTCACAGCACAGAGTATTTACAACGGTGTGCAATTAACACGCTGACAGAAGAAGGCAACATGTTTTCAAAGGGGGAAAAAAGATGACCCTTGAACCGCAATGACAACAACCCCTGCAACGTAACTACTGTCTCTCAGTGTTTTTATGTACACAGACTAGAGGGGAGAATAAATACCTGGAGAAGCACGTTCGGTGCATTGTGTTAATGTCCCTTTATTCCAACAGGAATTATGTCTTCTTTGGTCCCCAAATGCATCGAAGGCACTTCTGAACAGATGACAAGGCAGCCGCTTGCTCTGTATAGAAAATTCAGAACAGCATTCACCACAAGCATGGTAATTGCATGACAAATGGAGTGTGAGTCTTCGGGTTTTAACTTGATGATCCCGTGTGAGAACAAGAACATGACATTTTTGGATTGTCACTGCACCTCATGTGCCCAAGACTTTTTTTCATACTGCATTGCAGAACTTGTCTTTGAAACATATAATAACTACGCAAATAACTTTATTCTAACCTCACCATGTAGACGTGTGATGATGAATAATGTAATGCTAATGGATACAATGGTTAAATGTCATGAACATACTGTAATGGTCATGTACATGTTCATTTGTAATTAACATTGCTGCAATGTTATGCATGCCAACAATGCTTCTTTGAGCATGGTGAACATAGTCTCATACAAAACCAGTCTGTTGTGCAAAAAAAATTTGACACCGCTGATGTAGGGTGACGCTGCCCCATCTACAGGACACAAGTGTCACTGAATGGTTGTCGAGCCTCCAGATGCCTGGTATGTCTTACAAATATACTTTGTGGTCTTTTTTTTTGTCACCATTTACATCATTTGTTTTGCCCTGG
Source organism: Denticeps clupeoides (assembly GCF_900700375.1). NCBI lineage: Eukaryota > Metazoa > Chordata > Actinopteri > Clupeiformes > Denticipitidae > Denticeps > Denticeps clupeoides. The sequence goes on from NC_041715.1 coordinate 15,359,199, forward strand.
ATAATGATTTTTTTTTTACTTAAACTTGGTTTCGCGCTGTCCTTGACCCCGGCCTGGGATCCGAGAGGCGGTCAGTACAAACCAGCAAGCAGTCGTTCCTGAAACGAAAACAGCACAGGGTATGACGGGTAAAAACCAAAGGAACATGTGACGTGTGTAAAGGCAACGCTGATGTCGCCCCAGGCGTCCCCCCGTGAGGGTGACAGTGTGCAGTGCTCCAGTCCTGGCTGCTCTCACTCACACCTCACCCAGTCTCACCTCTGTTTCCTCACCCCTGCACCTCCCTGCCGCTCCGCCCCTCGCCAGCCTGTCCAAACGCTAGCATTTGGAAATAATTGCACATTTATCCTCAAATTAATGCCTAACTGTTTTACAACACGCAGAGAGAAAAGGGCAAACCAATTATTATTCTGTTTTCACCTTACAGAAAGGGAAGTTATGCTAATTATCCTCCCAACATGATGATGAAGTGGGGCTTTGTTTTTTTTTCACCAGCAGATGCTGCCTCCGCAGCCCAGTGGCCTGAGAGGAACAGCCAGCGCTCTGCAGCTACTGCCGGGGTGAATTAATGCAGCTTGCCGTTCTGGCACTGGAGCTAAGGAGCGGTTCCAAAGCACCGAGTCGTCTGGGCTTTTTACGGGATACAGTAGGGTTCTGAACCAGATCCAGCGTTCCCTGTCCTGCTGCAATATGATGCACACAAACAAAGACTTGGGTCACAGCGGTTTACTTCATCAAAGAAAGGCCATCGGCGCTAATAAGCTGGTGACCGAGCTGTAGCTGGCTGGTGCAGACTGGTGTTCGGGGAGGGCAGGGGCTTTCACACTTCCACCGGCCCGGGATCCCACCATCAGCCCAACCAAGTGTTTATTAAACTGAGACCTGGAGACCCTGGAGAAGTGGCGGCCATCACGAGGAAATAGACAGGTCAACAAACGAGAGCAGCTCAGAGACTCTCCTGTCTTCCGGCACGTTAGAAATTTTACGGGGTGTGGCGGGCGTGACAACAACCAGACCTCGCTGCTATCACTTTTAATCACTCCAATCAGAAATCCCCGCTCCTCAAACGCGCTGGCCTTCCGCCTTCTCCGGGACTCCGTCGCTTCCAAAATGGCGGCGGTAATCGCCACCCTCATTGTGTGCATTTCGGGTGAGCTTAATCATGATGTCAGCCCGCTAATAAAAGGTTATTAGGGGGGCACAGAGACCAAGGTTTTACATATGTTAGGCAGCGCCAAGTCTCCGAGGTAAACACGAGCCTCCTTGACAAATGACGCTCACGCCGTGATTAGATATTTAACAAGAGATCTCGTTATTAACCGGGCCTGCAAAGATAATTGGCACTTGAGCCTCACATTTTAAATCTGGCCCGAGCCATATCATTTATCACGAGCCGCCGAACGCTGTCAGGGCTCTATAATAAGCCACTGTAACTGATGAATCAAGATTAAGCTGAGACTGAGGACAAAAATTAGGGCAGAAAGCCATTTCAATTTTCAGTTTCATTTTAATTTGATATTGTGCCTAATGCGTACATATTACCTGCAGAAAATGGTGGCGCTGGAAAATAACTGCAGCACTGGAAGCATAATCTCTGGGTGTTTCTTTCGTCTATTAAAGCACGATTGTCTATAATCTACTTACGTGTCAGTTCACAAAGCAATCCTGAGCCAAGAAACTGGAAAAAGAAAAATAAACCTCATGCCCAATCCTGGCCAAGACCCTTTTTATTCATTCTGCCAAAGTTTTCCAAGCCTCTAAAAAAATATGATAATGAAATGCTGAAATCATGAATAATTTATCTGGGAAAACATTTTTGTTCCATTTGAAAAGCTTATGCATAATTTATGTGATTATTTTACTTTATTTTAGCATTCCGTTATAAACTATTTGTACAATGATACAAGCTCACTTTATCAACATTCTCCTGCAGGGTAATCATAATTCACACATTTCAAGGGGAGATTTACCTCTGTTAATGTGTTCCAGCCCACCTTTATGAGCGCCAATGTGCCCGGCAGCAGCAGCTCTTGTCTACGTACCCAACTTCATTCATGAGCTTTATAGAATTAACTATTGGTATAAATATAAATAAGCATACTGCTTGGGAATTAAAATAATTTCTGATTCTATTATTTACAATAAATATAGTAGGGAAAGTATATGAGTGTAAGTTTGAGTAAACTTTAAAAAAATGGTGTAAAGTGTGTTTGTTGTTTTTACTGCATGTACTGGTAATATATAGGTTGTGTGTGTGTGAGTGTGTGTATGTGTGTGTGTGTGTGTGTTGCATATAAATGTTTGTATTATTGTTAGTCGGGTACTACTCTTTAGATGCATTAGTTCTGAATATACAGGTGGTGCATTTTAGGCGTGCGCTATATGCAAATTGGTATGCGTCCTTGTGTGTATGTGAGCTCTGTGGAAAATATGTCTGTGCCGACAGTGTGTGGTATGTATGCATTACTGTATGTGAAAAATGAATGTAAATCAGTCTATTTCTCAGTTAGTTGTCACATGTGTGTGCATGTGATACACAGTGTATGTAAAGCACGTGCTGTGTGTAGATCTGTTTAATGTGTGTGCGCACACGTCATGCCACGTTTTATCCAAGGCCTGGGTACAGTAAGTGTACATAATTACAGATGATGTGCTGGTGATCAGCTGCAGGTAAGGGAGCCCCGGCGCTCAGCGCTGCCCCCACTCTGTCAGGCAGGTTTGGCTGCTGCTCCACTCCCAGAGTCTCCAGCTGTCCAGTGGGGTGCGCCAAGTCACAGCAGGAGCTCCTGCTTCTGTCTGTACGGCTCGTCTCTTTCTGGGAAGAGGATGGGGGGAGTGGGGAGTCAGGAATGGGTGGGTGGGGGGCACTCTTCTCCTCTCACATTACTCACCAGCAGACAGAGCGGGTTGCCAGCGCCCAGCACGGCCGCAAATACACCCCTGCCCTGCCGGTCAGACCTCGCGGCTGGACGAGATGATGGAGAGAATCTGGGATCCAGGATGGGGGTGGATCCGAAGGAATCCGCCAGCGGAGAGGGTCCGACCGTCCAGCCCGGACACACAGATCAGCGGACGGCCCTTTCTAACATGGTACTCTCTGAGAGTCTAATCAGTCTGGGCTTGGGTTTACAGGGAGGGGTAGAGCGGATTAAAGAGGGGAGGTGACTCCAAATTAATTCTGAAAATCATGGTTTTAAAAATGCATTTTTGTTACATTTTTAACGCAAAAAAAGTATATATTTACATGGCAAATGTGTCTGACACTGTATAAATACTGAGACATATGTTCCGCATTAATTGTGTTTACTCATAAGCCAATTTCTAGCATTTAACATGCTTAGTATAACAAAGTCTACAGATGTTTGATAAATATCTTGAATTAGGGAAATGAAAACTCTTAAACCGCTTGGATTATAGTGCGCAGATTTAAATGATCTGATTTAATAAAAGCAATGGCAATAAACTACATCTCCCCTGAGACACACAGCATAGTACCATTTGAGTAATTATTGCTAAATAACAAACAGAGCAAGTAAACGTTACAGAAAAATGCATACTAAAGATTATACTTGTGTATTTAAGGTGCAATATATTGCATGGGCTAAAAAGATCTTTCTGGAAGATCTGAAAATAAGTCTTTAAATCTACAGAGTGCTTTAGGTGGGCCCGGCTTTCTTGAGCAAGCATCTCTCCATGAGGGGTCTTTAGCACTTTAACACCTCAGGCTCTCTCCCTTTGGCGTTTCCAGCGCAGGCCCATAGGGGGCTCTAGTGTACCACAGAATCTGCCCCGTCGCTGCCCTGCGCCTCCCAACCACTGCTGCCTTCGGAGGATGGGCCTTAAACAGCAGCCGCAGCAGCAGCAGCAGCAGCATCATTAACACCCAACACACCGACTCCGTCCCTCGCATTAAAACATACACATGGCAGCAAAATTACTAATCAGAATGAAGCACGTGGGTCTTTTTTTTTTTTTTAAGGGGGGAGGGGTGGCTTCTAACTGCGGACGGGTGCCTTTTAATGTTATTTTTATTTATACCTTTACACTGTTCTGCTCGAAGCCTCGCTGACCAGAAATAAGAGCTTTGCTTTAGAGAGCAGCGGCCTCCATAAGCGAGCCGTTATGGCATTGCCTGAAATCCGCGTAAAAATTCTGCGACGGCGAGGGCCACGTTATGAGCCGGCTCGGGAGACTTCTGAATTTTAATGATGTTGAAGATGATATTGTGTGTCCTTCAGCTTGTTATACTGACACAAGCACTCCATAAATCATCATACCTGGCTATCATAAAATCAATACCAAAGTGCTACCTCAGCGCTAACCTGTAATAAGTTTTTCAGCTATCTAACAGCTTAAACTTCGCTGTAATGCTGTTCGACCTATAGGTTAAGATCAGAGCATGCTTAATTTGTTTTGTAATAGAGACTTTCTAATCCTTAATGAAGTGCCTATTAGTGAAGCTTTTGTTGGCACATTGGTGATCAGTTGGTGGAACAGCCACTGCAATTAAGTTTGTATCTTTGTCCTGGAGCTAGAAAAGCAAAGCTTAAACGGTCAATAAATGTTAATCCAGTCAGAACTCGTCTGCGCCTTTGAACAGGACTCACACAGGGTCCCCCCCCCCACCCCACCCCGGCGCCCCCTGCTTTTCTCCCCACCCCTTCACCCAGGATGATGGCCATCCCTGAAGGATACCGCCACGACCCTGCAACCCCTTACTGATGAAAGCCCATATGTAAGCAATATCATCCGCATTAAACACATTATTAAGAGGCTTTGAGCTAAAGCTTTTGGCCCACGTTCTTTTTCAAGGTGAATTAAAATAGTAATCGGGAGGGTGCCATTCGGAAAAAAAAAAAAAATAGTAGTCCAATAGAACCAGAAAGTGCAGTAAAGAGAACAACACAACACAAATGGACACATTTTACACTTTATTCCATGTTTTACTCAAAGAGCAAAACAGGTAGCAAAACTAAAAAATAATACAGAAAAAACAAGATATGAAATAGTCTAATACAGCCTTGTGGGATTGGTTTTAAAATTATTGCTATAACCGGACAAACATTTTTTTTTTTGCAGAGACACAACATATGTAAACGCCTTTTCACAGGAGAGAAGCTATTGCCACAATTTGTGAAGCGTAAACAGCTTATGAAAGTCAAATGGAAATGTGGCATAATCTGACAAGTGGAGAGTCGGCTTCAAAAACAACCTTAACAAACCACGCCGGCGGGCGGGCGGGCCACAGGAAGCACCGCGTAGCGTGTTTCTCAACGCTCCACAGGTGCTCGGCAGCAGCACTGCGGCACTCCTGGCGAAATTAACCAGGTGCTCAACACGCCCGCCTGCATCTCATGTTTAGCTGAGAGGAGCGGCGGTACGAGGTTTTTAGCAAGTGTGTGTGTGTGTTTAAGTAAATAAAAAAAAAACTGAGATCAGTGGCTCAGATCCGTGAGAACAGCACTGGGTGTCATTGACCGAGGTGGGCCTCCCACTACCGGTGGGGTTGTAACCACGTACACAGCAACTCAAAAGAATGTAAGGCGGTGTGCTCGGGTTTGGGTGCGAGTGGAGGGGCGGAGGGCTTCAGCAACCAGTTGTCAATGGAGACATACGTTCACGTGGGCTCTTATGCAGACAGTGATTAATGCCTGAGGGGAGCTGGTGGCCCAGCCTTGAAGGTCTGCCCCCGGCTGACCCCAGAACAGCTGTGTTTAGGATCTGTTACCGATTAGACAGAGGCCATTTGAGTGGAAAATGCCGAACCTGCGGTGCACTGGCATGAGGGGCTCGGCAGCGCTGCCCTATATTACAGCAGCTTGTGGAGACAGTCCGCCGCCCCGGAGAGGTTGAAGGTGAAGCTTAAAACACAGCTACTTAGTGCCATGTCTCTGTTTCATGCCAAGATTTTATTATTTTCTTTATTTATTTTCTCCAGAAGAATAAAAACACAGACAGAGAGGAGTTTTCATACGTGAGCCTGTGTCCACGTGTGTCCCACACTGCCTTCCCTGGTTGGGATGTGTCAGGAGGTAATGACAGATCCTGCATGGGGGCTGAACTTCGCTGCCCTTTCATGTTAACGCCGCAGCGTTGGCTCTGAGACCCGGATGTAAATCATTCCCACCGGGGAGTCGTTGTAGCCCTCAGCCCATTGTGCTTGATGTGTTTCTGCGTGCTCCATTTGAACTTGATGAGCATGCTTTTTGATTGGACAGACTTAGAGCACAATAAAACAGACAACAGCCGCATTTGAAGTTCTATTAAGAGTGAATTGATTGGAGATATATAAATATCTCCAATCCAATATATCTCCAATATATCTCCAATCAATGTATGTATATACACACACACACACACACACACACAGAGACACACATTCTGTAGTAAATCATGCAAATGTATGATCCTGAATCAAGTTAAACATACAAAATATTGCACTGGATATTACACTGATATGCTGCTCTCTCTCTCTCTCTCTCTCTATATATATATATATATATATATATATATATATATATATATTTTTTTTTTAGTAATGCTATCTATACTGTGTATCTATCCAGTGTAATATTTTATATGTTTAACTTGATATACACCGTATATACCAGCATGGCTGCATGCGGAGTCTTTAAATAAATAAAGTGAAGTAACACATCAGACAGAAGTGAAACTGTCGCCAGTGGGCGGTTGGGTGACTGGGTGGTGTGGAGGGGCGTGGAGGGGAGGAGGGGGTTGAGGCGTGTCAGGATGGGCGTGTGAGGTCGGCCCTCGCCTGACCCGCCACTTTCTGGCGGCGCTTTAGAAAGCGCCGGGTTAGAGCTCGCCTCTGAGTACAACAGCTAAACATCCCCATTCGGCTTGTACCCGCTTTCTGATGTAAACCAGCAGCAGCATCTGGATCAGCGTGACACCTTCCCTTTTATTATATATTTTTATTATGCCTTAAAAATGTTTGGACAAATATAAACAAGCAAACAAATGACAAGGAAACAAAAAGAAACGGATGCTTAATGCACAAACTCAGCTCCTGCTGGTATTTTTGGTGTGTGATTTACAACATCATATTTACATTTAACCTGGTTAGTGTCTTACAAATTGCCGCTTAATTAAATGCACACCTAATTCAGAGCCACGTCCCTTATATCTCACACTCTGCGCAATCCTGCAACGTCCGCCGCTGATCATTTACCATGTGGAGAAAAACAAGCCGGAGGGGAAAAAAAAAAGGAGCAGAGCTAAAGGTCTCTTTATGATGAGACTCCGGCACACACAGCCACAAAACTTTAAGAGAAAATATCTATCAGGAGGGGAGAATTACGCTGCCCCGGCACGAGGGCTGGCGGAGGAAAAATGAACAAGGCATTTCTGAGCTGGCTGGCAACATAACCTTCAGGAACATCCTATTTTTCATTAGAGCCATGTCAGACGGCTGTGCCTTTAATAACATTCATCCCTGCACCAAGGAGAGGATAACTCAAGCTTTAGGCACATAATGAATGGGGGAGAATAGGCCCTGGCGCAGTTAAGAGCAGGAGCTCCTTGCCAAGCGGGCAGCGCAGCGGCGAGTGCTTGTGGCAAAGCCCCTCACAGCACAGCGGCGGCCCGCATTAGCCGCATGCAAATGAACAACGCGGCCGTTTCCTGGGGTGGCTCTCTAATGTGGCACTGTTAATTACCGTCATTAGAGCCGGGGCCGGCCGAGGGGCCTAACAAGCCACCGTCCTCATGATCTCGGTATTTGAAAGCCATCTTCAGCAATAAAAACATGACAGACCCCGGCGGAAAATTGCAAATTGGCAAATTTGCTGACACCGCAGAATAATAATAAAAAAAAAGATTCTGCTGACTGTGAGGGGGCCTGCCGGTGATGGATGCATTCTTGACACAGTCTTGGTGTTTGGACTTAAGAAATAATGAGTATCAATGTCCCAGCCACAGAATATGCAAAGATAAAAGAGGGCCGCGTGGCTTTAATTAAGGGAGCTGGAGGCAAGGCCGACTCACTTGGAGACTGACCCGACATGATCGCATCCTTATTCCTGTCACTTCTGAGCTGAGTTATGACCAAAGAGGTACAACCTTACAGAACTTTAATAAGCCCGGCGTAATGTCAGAACACAGCTCAGGGCTGTCTGTGCGGGGATGTGTGTTTTTCTTTTGCATAACGTGAATCCAGGATATGAAATATAGCTCAGAATTCTATACATATATCCCACATCAGATCTGTGATACCCGTATATAAAAAAAACATGTCTGCGTAGTCTTTAACATACAAATCTATTATTTTCTAGGGTGGGTAGGATTGTAAATATTGATTACTGCAGGTTAAAAACACTATAAATACTGCAACTACACAAGTAAGGCAACATCACATTACACATTATCGTTTCATATCATATCATGTCATAATTAAATATTGCAGTGTATCATGTATTGCATCACTTTGTACCATATTGTATCATATCATATCCATCATACCATGCAATTATAACTCTTAGTATAATATGACAAAAAGATTAAAATAATGTGTCATATGTCCTATAGTTTCATATAATTTCAAATCATGTTATTGTGTCAAATCTTTAAGTTCTGGTTGTGAGTATAGAGGTGGCCAATGAAGTTAATACAATTTTCACATCAAGGCCCATGGTGGCTTTACCAGGGAGCTCCTTCCCTGTCCTCTGTCTCTTCCTGTCCCTTCCTCCCGGCATCAGAGCTGTTGAGAACAAATCAAAGGCTCTATTTTACTAATGGAACAGCAAGCAGACTGTGAGGTGGGCGCAGGGATAATGAGGGAGTTCAGAAGATGTGAAACAGACAGGCAGAAATGGATAATTAGGACAGAAAGTTTCACAGAAGCCAGTGACACCATGCAGGAGAACAAGGACATTAAGTTCCATTGTAAAGTTTTTTTTTTTTTACACCCATTTTTTTTTTAATAAAATTCCTCATCCTTTTCTTACAATGGTTACACGTGAGCTCTACACCTTGCTTTCAGTGGATGTGCGACTCTGGCCCTGGTTTGTAGGAGGATGTCTGAGTCGTGTATCTTGCATTTACTTTCCGTTTAATTATGGAAATTGAATGCATTGCAACAATTTACAAAGCAAAGATTTGTGTCAAGAGAAATATATATTGATAATACATCTTGGGGTGTACATTTAGTTTACACAGTATAACCTACAGTTCCCAACACTTCTGTTCAGTGTCCTGGGTGAAATGCTTATAAAGTGTTCCTAATTCAAAAGGAAAGATTTATAGGTGCCCTTGTTTTTAACGCATTTAACAATAGCGAGCTCATGGAAAATACATTATAATGAAAAGTTAATAAAGCACAGTTCAATATCATTTTACCTTGGCCAATTTGAGAAACACTGCGGCATTTGTACAGTGAAAGAGCACACAAAAAGAAAGAAAAAGAGAGCCAATGTGCGGTATTCAGCTTGTAATCACACGCATAATGTCAAGCGGCCAAAATCCATTTCTATTTATCTGTTTACAAATGACAGGTCTTTTCCTATTGTGACTTTAACCAATTTAATTAAGACTCATTAAGTCTCTGAGCGGTTACCACAAGCTTATTGACAGAAAGGAAGGACACACTAATTAAAGGGCATTTAAATGTTTATCTCGGGCAGAGTAATGGAAAACTACTTATCATTTAAAATGCAGTTTGGAGGAAAATCTCCTTGCACAGCAAACGACCAATATAACATGTTCACTCTCCTCTCTGCAAATTCCCTTTATAGACACATATGCAGGAATAGATCCCGGGGGGAAGCTAAATGTGGTCGGGCTGCAGGCGCGGCGACGAGGAGACCGGTGATGGTAAGCGGCAGGTAAATATTTTGAGTTTATGGTCTTTTTTTTTTTTTTTTTGCATTTTGGGGGTGAAAAAAAAGGCAAAAGAAAACTGCCCTTGAATTTCCACCAGGTATTTACATATTTGAGAAGGAACATAAACACCGCAATAAAGGCAAAGAGCACTGCATTATCTTTCATTTTTAATTGACTGTCACCGTTGCACATCTACATAGTCATTCCATCGAAGATGGATAGGCAGTTTCACCGGCTTTATCATGAAGCTAATGCCACCGCTAGATGAATGGTGGTAATTATGCTGCAGGAAGGTGACTTGTTCCAGGATTGCATTTTCTTATTCCAAGGTGCCGTGGTAGGTCAATGCCATGTACATAATATATGTAATATAATATAATATGACTAAACAAGCCACCAGAGGATCCCCCTCGCACATTAACTTTTCTCTATATGAGAAAGCCTGATTGCAACGTTGGCGCTACCTTGCCCTCACTGTAAAGATTAAGCCAAACTGGAAAGATAATGGCGATAATTAATTTCTTTGCAACGCACCGATATTGACGTTGCAAATCTTTGATCCTCTCTCAAGATGTATGGTGTGTATTATCACTGTGTTTGGGGGTACAGTACATCATGTGCTGGATAAAGCAACCGTCCCGGCAGGACTGCAGAGCCCTGGCTGCTTTGTGGTAGCGCTCAGTGAGGGATATTGATTAAAATATGATAAGAAGCCATAGTACCGTAGTCCCAAGAGCTTGGGAGTTTCTCCAGGAGGGCTATGATTAAATGTAGTGTAGACTGCAATGAGCCTTAGTTCTTTTACAATGAGCTGCAAAAGCTCACAGTAACAAAACGGGACACTAAACATAAAACATATCTGTCATCTTTGCATGATGTTTTTTAGTTAATAGAACAAGCTGTAATCTATATCTCTGTGCTGATTAGTTTAATGTGCACTGAAGCAAAGATATAATGAAAAAAATCTAAACACTTCTGTATCACAATATTTTCTGATTCTGTATTAATTTTCAAAAACACCATACTGACTTTAAATTTAGTTAAAGGAAACAAATGTTTTAAATGTACAATGTGTTGTATGCACACCCATAATGGAATAATTTGTTGAAGCACTTTTTGATTTAATTACGGCATTCAGTCATCTTTAGTTCACACTTGACATCAATTAAAAAGAATATGATTAACCCCAAATATAGTTCTTTACTTTACTTTATTTTGCAGTTCTGCTGTACTAGAACATTTTGCTGCCATTTACTGAGTTGCCTGCTACAGTAAATGTTAGTAAAACCTGTGGCTGACAGAAAGCTTACAAAATATAAAAGGATACAAACATGTACATGTACCCTTATCCACAGCATAGGATATAGCACAGCGAAGACAGTCATTAGGGCAGTGGTGGCCTAGCAGTTAAGGAATCGGCACCGTAATCAGAAGGTTGCTGGTTCGAATCCCGAATCACCAAGGTGCCACTGAGGTGCCACCGAGCAAAGCACCATCACCACACATGTGCGCCTGTCATGGCTGCTCACTGCTCACCAAGGGTGATGGTTAAAAGCAGAGGACACATTTCGTTGTGTCACCATGTGCTGTGATGCAGTGTTTCACAATGACAATCACTTCACTTTCAATTTACTTTCAAAACTAAAAAGTGAAACACAAGAAAAAAGAAAAGATGATAACTGGCCAGGCTGCCAAGAGAACTAAAGCAACACTTTTGGTTGTTTACTACATAGGACAACAATCTAGCCTGTTATTCATATGTCTGGACTATGGGGTCAGGTTGCAACGAGGGTTGAGTCACGTTGACTCAAAAAACTTCAGGCATCTGCAACGAATCTGAAGATGAATTTCACCCCAATTATAAATCTGTATGATCTAAGGAACCCAATTGGAACCTGACCTGAAGGGGTCCAAATCTAACAGATTTGGAATTCCACCCAAGAAGATGTAATCAAGTAAGTAAATCCAGAGGTGCTGCAACAACAGAATTATTTTAACGGTGCGCTCACATGTACAACCAGCTTTTTGTTTTTCTTTTTTGATAAAAAACCATCCAAAATAAAGCCCGACACAAAATGCTCTCTTTAGAAACAGTTCTGGTTTTGTATGCAAGGATCTGCTGCATGCACTGTTATTTTGCCATAAGCAGCTGGAATTTGCATGCAGACAAATTTATCCTCCATATGTGTGCTTTTAACGTTTTCAGATTTGACAGCTGCCTTTAAGCGAGTGTTTGCTACAGTGGAATGTGGCACAGAATTTAAATAAATAGCATAAATAAATAAATAACTGCTTTTTGCACAAGTGTGATATAGCCTAACCCTGAATTATGGCAACATAATGGTTTAATTATTCAGTTTATTTATTTTTTTTATTTGCTGTAGCAGCAAAAGTACAACACTTCATACCACCAAGAGAATGAAAGTGGGAGTGAATTGGCAATAAATAAATAAATAAATAAATAAATAAATACATACATACATACATACATAAATAAATAGAAATTACTTTTTTATTATGATGTTATCCCTCTTTCTTTAAGTGTGACAGGACCATTACTGCAAGCCAACCCCCTTGGCCTGACTGTTATTCGTCGCCTTGCTCCCAATGTCATTCATTTGCCACTAGTGGTAACAAGCCTCTCCCCTGTAACGGCAGGCCTTTAATAGCCATTTCCCGGTGTAGCAAGGGGAGTAGGGGAACATGTTTATTTGTGTGTCTGCACATGCCTCTCCAGTGCTTCTCCCTGCTCCACTCACCCATCGGCTGGCTGGCCCAGTGATTCATGGCTCTGACAGATGCCTGGTGCAGCTGGATGTGTCCTTGATCATCGCAAAAGCCTGGACAGCACTGTCATTCACCATTGCCCAAATTATCTCTGTATTGACTGCAGAACCCTCTGTGACAGCGCCGTAATGGCTAATTACCCAGGATGCTTTGGGTACTTTTAAGCCCCAGAGTGTTCCGCTTTTCTTTTCTTTTTTTTTTTTTTTGCTGCCGCCACTGCTGCTGACGCTGCTGTGAAAAGCACCTTTTCCTGTATCCCCCCGCCCAACCACTACTGCACGAAGGAACAAAAGCCTGGACAAACATGGAAAACATGCATATGTGCATTATCCCTTTTTACCCCAGAAGCATTATGCAGTGATTTCCGAACTACAAAATATTTCTCCGGTGGCCTTGGCAGGACTTGGTGGGCTGTTGTTTCCAGCAGCTCTCAGGAAACAAAAGGTTTACACATAAATTACCATTTTCTGTCATCTGCCCGCAAACTGTGCTCTGTGTCTTGGGATTCATCCTGGGGACTTCATGGTCTTGTTAGACAGTCAATTATGAGCGGATCACTTTCAATGTGCCGTATGAGTAAAGTTTGCTTATTAAAAATGCAAAACATTGTACTATATATTTTTGTATATTAGTATATTATACTAACTGTATTTTCTTTGTAATTTGTAATTTAATGCATGTATATACACACACACACACACACATATATATATATTTTAAATAAAATTACCCATTGCAAATTTACTGAACTTGTGCATTGTGTTTGTGCAGGTTTGAGGTATCAATTCCCTGTTTTCTTTCATCAGAAGGAAAACACAGTGCAAAACGTACGAGACAGAACGTTTACATTTATTTGCCTGCACCGCAGCCTTAAATCTAATCCACTCAATCTCTCACACAAACAGCAGCCTGGAAAACACATTTCCCACATTTCAATAGGACTGAGTGAGGATGACACCGGAGGGGGAGCGACCGAGCAGAGCGCGAGGAGGAGAGACAGTGAAAAAGAAGAGGAAGGTGAGGGAATAGAGGGTACAAAATCCCATTCTGACTGTTAGGGAAGATGATGAGGTCCCCCGAGGACAGACAGTGCAGAGAGGGAGCAGCTTTTCCACACAAAGAATACAGTCATTTGCCACATCCTGCCCGGGCCCTCCACCAAAGCCACTCCAGCCTTAATTATCAGGATAACAAAGCCGTCCCCTCCTGCACCGCTGTTTGTGGCTTCCCCCGGCCTCCAACAGCAGGCCAAAGTGGACATGACTCAGAACCCCCGCAGCATTGACTCCCCCGTCGACGAGGAGGTGGAGACTGATGGCCTCAGCAGGAAGAAGGCCGACAGCAAATAAAACAAGAGCATCAGGAGCGGCCCTGACACTCCCTCCAGCTCCAGGCCTGGTTACACTGCTTCCTGTCTACCCAAACAAAGCATAATAAACACTGTACATTAGCCGTGCATAGCACCTCTGTGTAATTTTATGCATAATATTGTAATGACAAGTATATGTATATCATACACACAAAGTTTGGGCCTAAACCATTGGGCCAAAATCATATAACAAGAAAAATTATTTTTACAATATTTTGATCAATATAATCTTGCCATTATGACAGCAGCACAGATACACTGCATTCTTTCCAGCACAATCCTTCCCTGTACCTCAAACGTACGTACGTTTAGATACTACAGACCATATTGGTATGAAAAGGCGGCATTTGCTTTATATCCAATCTGATTTACTATCTAGAGATAACACATGACTTTGCAATGAGGACCCATTACACTTCCTTTTCATTCTGTTTACTTATTAATTTATATTAATGACCAATTTCTGTTTAGTTTAGTTCATTTTAATAATTTAGCATAGTATGCTACAATGCATCAGTGCTGATGTGCAACACGGAGGAGCTAAATACTCTCTGTGAAATGGAATATGGACAAAAAAAAATGTAACTAGAAAAAAACACAGAACAAACTCTAACGGGTAGTTAAAGAGTGTGCGTTGTTCATTTCCTGTGTAATTAGCTAAGACTGTACCATGCGACATCAAGTGTAATCACTGCTAGTTAGACTGTGGTTAATTAATGCATTTAATTTCAATTCATTTTAACCTTTGCCCTCAGCCTAAACCTTATTTAAAGCAGTGTATCATATTGAGGGCAGTGGAATGGATGTTAGATTCAAATAAATGAAGAATTTTGAATACATTTTATGCAGTGTATCGAGTAAATCTTTTTGCTGTATAATATTTGACACATTTGCATCTAAAGTGGCAATGTTGACTATTTTTTTTATGTGTCACTGAAAACAGGGGTTTCATTGACAATACATGAAACAAACACTCACCGGGTGACAGGACTACTGCAGGCATAAAGAATAGAAACCTTCAGGATACATTTATACAAATACAACAGGTGATAACATTCAGGGGCAGTCAGGCACACATTGTACACAGAAGTAGCAGGGAAACCCGGCCTGGAGCGCCGGGACCAGTTCGGGTGATGACATTAGTTTTAGTTCGTTTCATAATAATCAAAATATCGCACTCCGACAAATTACAGAAAGTGGATGTACACACTTATCAGTTGGACTCATAATAGCAGTTTTACGTGATGTTTTTTTTTTTTTTTTTCAGCGCCTTTGAGGTCCTCACCCCCCTCTGTTTGGAAATACTGATGACTAGACACAAAGAACTTCCCTTGCTGGTTCTCTCATCACAGTGTAAAGCTTTGACCTGAGCACAGGGAATTGGCCTTTTCGTCTGATAGCCCTGTCTGTCATCTCTGGGATGGTGGGGTGTCTGCCTGTGGTGATCTTTATTTGCATGGGGTGTTGCATATGTATGTGTACATTCTGACTCCACGGAAAAAAAAAAAAAAAAACAAAGGTGGGAGTCAGCAAAGCCCAGCGCTACGCTGCTGTTCTCCTCCTCCTCTTCAGCTCGGCCCCTTCATTATTCCCCGCCGAAGGGAGGAGGCTTGAAAAGTATTAGCACACGCTAAAAACCACACCCCCCTCCCCAAAACACGAAGGATCCGTCACGAGCAAGATAGGGGAAGAAAGGGTCAGCCAAGGGGTGAGGGTCTCCTTTTCCAGGCTACTAGCCCCCCGCTGCTCAATCCCATTAGAGGGAGGGTGGGGGCGAAGCCCTGCCGAAAAAGGAGGGCCGCCACCATAAAGACCTGTCAGGGGACTGGTTACTTGGACGTGCCATTATCTGACTAATAACAAATAGTCAATGAGGTATAATGGCCTGGTAACGAGAAAAGAAAAACACACACACACACACACACACACACACACACACACACACACACACACTATTGTCAATTTGAAAAGTGTTTTAAAAAAAAAAATGAAAACAAGCTATTCCACTTTTAAGATGGGATCTGTGAGATTTGTACCATTTTAAAGAAAATAAATATGAGCCCCGTGGTGTTGTGGAGGAACTCCTCCAGGCAAGGGGGGGGTGCTTCGTGGCCGGCTAAGCGTTTCCATATGCTTGCAAAGCGAGTAAAACGAGGTGCGGAAAAATTGGGCAAAGCCGGTGGTTAAACGCGATGAGAAGTGACAGTTTACATCTCCAGCCACAATTAACACGTTGATGGTGTTTTTTTTTCTCTCGGGCGGGGCCCTCTCGCAGTGATAATGCCTGTTGTCAAATCTGTTTAGCACGCCAAATCTCCTGGAGCCTTCAGCTAGGCTGCAGGCTTTTGACAGATTGAAGGTTCAGAGATAGGCTATCATGACAGATGGAAGCTGGCATCAATGTTCAGCTCTCGCCAATCACAGGGGACCTGCCCCCCTTATTCTGCAGGGCGCAGCTCCGCAACCTTCCCCCTTCTGATGGGAGCGGGGGACGGCATTGTTAAGCAGTGCATCTGTGAGACTCGCACTCCTCTGATGGAAGCATAAGGCAAAGAGCTCTGAAGCACACGACGGCCACTGCTGTAAGCGCATTTCAGATATGATAGGAGGCCAGCCGCTGGGAATTGTGGGGAAAGTTTGAAACATTTTTGAGCAGAGGAGGGTCCCGGAGGGTTGAGCGAGACTGCAGAGAAGCACTTTTTTTTTTTTTTTTTCTGTTCCATCCTCCCTCCCCGTCCTTCCCTAACGCTATCATAACATTTCATTAACACAACACTCATTAACTGCCCACGAGCTGTGATGTAAGTTGAAAATCGTTTGCCATCGGTTGGTTGGGGGATATTGAAGAGCGCTGTGCTGACATTTGTGCACGGCAGCATCCTCTTCCTGACACCTAAAAGCACTCGATTATGGTCTAAAAATCAATTAGAAAGGGAAAGGCTTGGGTGTAAAATTCCACTTAAAACTTACACTACTACACTATGATTAGCCCTAATGAGATCCATCTGAGTGTGTGGCACTTGAGGAACTCATTAAAATCCAAGCCGCCTGTAATCAGACTGACTAATATAGATTGTGCCTACAAAAAAAAAAAGGCGAATACACCGGGGCCTCGGAAACAGAAATAAGCATCCCATTATGAGGTTATCAGACTCTGCACCGATCATAACACAGGCGTTAATGATAGCTATTATGACAGATCATGAGAATTCCATTCAATATGAAGCTACAGCTGTAGCAGGAGATCGTTGTAGAGAAAAACATCTACAACAGTTAATGCTAACTATAACTGCAGTAAATTTAAAATCATTTGATTATTTAACTTTTGGCCATATTTGAGCTAATATAAATGTTTGCTTTAAATTATGGCTGTTTATCAGACAATGAATTAATAGTACAATAAATAGTAATAGAAACATTTATAGTAATTTATTCTTAACATTAAAGCAGGCATGTTCAAATTATGATAACAGTGGGAGGGATACAGAGAGTGACGGGGAGATGATCTGGTCATTTTTTTTAAATAAAACACCTTACAGAATAGTACAGTAAATGAAACGGAAATAAAAAATTTCTTGATAGTTCAGCTAGTTGCAGTCTATCTTATCAAGTACTGTGGAAAGGATGTTAGCCACAAATAAATAAGATATTTACAATACATTCTATGTACATACTATGTATTCAACTTATTCTTTCAAATAATTAGTCTTTCAAGGACTAATTCAGATTTGTCCAGTAAAACGAAATAAACTGCTTTGTGCATTGAAATTTCAATGCTATGTGTGCCTGAAAGAAAGACACATCATAAGCATGTTGCTCGCCGCCATGCCAACCATATGTCTCCATTTGAAAATAGTATAAACGCAACACACAAGTGATGTGATTTGGCCCTAAAACTCCTTCATTGTCCCTCAGCACCTTTATGTAGGGATTGTCTCCGGCTAGGACGAATTTCACATCCGTGTCATAGGTCAGACCCACACAGGAAGTAAGTAAAACACAGATTCGTTAATTGAAATAATTCTTTAGAAAAGGCTGTCTTAAAATGATTTTTTAAAGGGCTGCCAACAGAGATGAAAACGTTACATTTGACAGCCACAGATCAGCCACATGCAGGATTTTTATTTTTTTTCTGCTGATAAAATGCCATATTGGTCACAGTTAAAGACCCCTAATCAAGTAAAAACCCGAAGCGGGGCACATAAAGAACTTTGCGGAAAGCCGAGGCGCCGGCTCGCGCTAGTTGACAGCCCTCTAAGTTGTTTGGTCTCTCTCCCTCCCTGTTTAGGTGAACACATTGTTGATTCAGACCCATCATGTTGAGGCTTGAGGTCACCCTGTCTCAGGCTTGGCTAGTTAGCAGCAACCCACCTGATGGCCCTGAGGAAATCACAGCAGCCGCACTCACAGGAGAGAGCCTGACAGCCCGGCCCTGTGCAGGAGAGAGGGCCCAACGTACAGGGGAGGAGGGGAGGGCAGCGTCCGCTCTGGACAGGAGGGCGGGGGGACGCGGTCGAGGGCTGCTGCCGGTGGGGTCCATTATAAAATGTGAAAGAAGAGACGGGGTTGAGGGTTCGCGAGTAATTCTTGTTTAAAAGCCAGACTTAAGCACCTGGGCTGTGTCAGCGCGGCGAGTGTGGCAATTTCTGGTGCGCCTTCGTCGCGGGACAACAAACCCACACAATACGCAGCAGGGGAAACAGCAGACATTTCCAGTTCACCAAAGTCCCCCCAGTCTCCCCTGAGAGTCTGTTTCATCCCTATGATAGCCAATAATAGCCCATTGTAGTCAAATGCTCTTTCTCCTCGCGGTGACTGAATGAGGACACATTATTTACCGAGAGGAGACAACGCTAATGCGCCAGCTTCACTCCAGTCTGGAAAAGTGCTGACAGCGAGAAGACCACTTTTCCAGCAAAATCATAGCTTTCCCCCTTCAAGGAGATGTTACACTTACTTATATTTATAGTTGCATTTAGGAACATCCAACAATGTGACAGTCCTTTGCTCCAAACCACCGCTAGAACCTCACTCTCTGCTTGTTCTACTTCTCGGTGGGTGACAAAATGTTAACTGCAAACGGGAGGGGGGGCGAAATCAATGATTCTATTCTTTTTTTCTTTTTTTTGCCTCCCATCTTGTCTTTTTCTTAAAAACTATGTTGTCTGCTTTGAGAAATCTACTTTTATTTCTTCCCACAGAACACACAGTTGAGGACAATATGCATAAAATATAAAAAGAAAACGCTGCTGTGGTACTTTTGAAAGTTGAAGACGGAGGGAAATAATAATAGTTTAGAACCTCATTTTGGTGATGGTGGGGAGAAAGGATGTCTTGAAAGAACCCATAAAATAATTGCGCTAATGACGTAATTAAATGTCGGGTGAGCTGCACCTTAAATCTTCATGGATAAAAGGAGCTTCTTTTCTGGAATATCTGATGGCAGCAATTACTGCTGAACGCACTCAATATCCACGTCCCACTGAGTGCATTTTGTGTCGTCATTTTTTTAAATCCCGTATCACGTCCAAAAGCATTTGGAGACAAATGTTTCACCAAAAAAGTCACAAAGCATTAATGCAGTCAGCGGCACGGCAGCCTCGGAATCTTATTATCTTAGTTGGTTCAGCCTCATTAGCCGTTCTATGCATATTAATGGTCGGGAAATGGAACACTATACTCCATTTAGGAACACAACCCACTCAAAGTGCTAGCCACACAGAGGTTACGGGAAATAACTCATTCCGCAAATTGCTGTCACCGGGATCTTGCCGGAGCCTCTGTGTTTCGCAAGCCTCTGATTCTTCAGCCTCAACTATCCGGTTTCATTAACCCGTCCTGTGGCAACACGCCATTATGGCTAATTATGGGACACTGCTGAGCAGTATTGAACCGCCTAGCTTTCTGTGATGCCACCACACCAAGCCATCCCTGTGCCTGAGGATAAGGTCACCAGAGGCGGCAGCCACTAGTTCAAGGAACCAGGAGGAGATGAGGAGAGGAGATAATCTTCCTCGCATTGAAGGGGGATACTGGGTTTACCTGTGACTTAGCTGGACCGGCCGCCGCAGAACTTTAATCTAAAGTTAGCACACAATCAGGAAGCAAATCAGAATCAATCGGCTGCTTTTTTAAAGTCTCACTGTGTCCAAATGCATTTTTTTATTGCATCTGAAGTGTCTTGTTCATTTAGTACTGTATAATAACCCCACGGTCCATGTACTTTAACACAAACTGAGCTATTAAAAACGCTGCTGAAAACTGCTGATGAAAATGGTTATCTTCTGAGTTATTTTCTAATACAAGGTAATTGCTGATTCATTCAGCATCATAGGACATTTGAATAAAAGTTTGGGCTGAAAGTTTAAAACTTTGAATCCAGGTTTGTGAAGCACTGAAGTTTGTGCCAAAACCTGGACAACCAAACACTTCATATTTTGTTTTCAAACTCATGTTCACCATGCTCCTTATATATTCCATATATTCCCCCGAGAGAGAATTAAATACATCCATCGATACATGCAAATAGACAGCAGTGATGAGAGTCTGAGCTTTTCGCACTGGCTGTGCGTCTTTACTCTTTAGGAGAAAAGGGAACTTTCTTTGGCAGTTTTCGCCAGACTGTCAGGCTGGAGGATGAGCTCGGCGTCACGATAACATCTTCCCCAAAGTAGACACCCTGTCAGTTAGCAGCCTGCCAAGAGAGGTGGACAGGTATTAACTTCCAAGCGAGAAGACAAAGGCCAAATGGACGTCCAACATAAATGTAATGTATAGTGAGGCACCACTTGCTAAATCTAGAACAGCTGCGGTGTGTCAGGGTAGAATAACTCAAATTCCGGTCGAAAATCATATATACCAAAACTCATCTCCTGATTGGCAGGACTTCAAACGGTGGCCAGTGCGAGCAACGAATGCTTTTGGCAAATATTTACCCCGAGGGATCACCATAGATACCTGCACCCTAGATAGGCACTGTGGCCTTGTTGCAGTTGACTGTGGGCGGGCCAGGCCACACCCTCCCCACGCCGCCGCCTGGGGCTCCTCACACTGCTGTTTACTCAGCGAGCAGGAGCCACGAATCCGGCCGTATTGAACTATTCTAATGTATCCACATGAGTAGATAGTGCACAGGGCCATTACATAGAGCGCCAGGCTGAGGTATCGATCCACCAGCGCCGAGCAGCTCCCTCTCCCCTTAATGCCCTAATCCACACTGTGTTATTCTCTCTCTGTTGCCCAACCTTAACACAGTACTGGACATGGAGCGCTGGACTAATATTAGTATGACATGATCGGCACAAAACGCTGGATTCATGCACATTCATTTGTTTATTAAGGCTCATTGGTGTTGCATCCTTACTGGTACACAACACCAGTCGAACTTGCATTAATTCGTGTCATGATTACGAAAAAAGAAAAAGAAAAAACTCTGTGCCTGCATCTCATTCCTCAGTTAACACTAATTCCCATCAATCAGTTTTTCTCTGTTTAAATAATTTCAGTTTAATTATAACAGTCGCAGCAACGGAACGTGGCGAGATAAATAAATAACTTCACTGTCCTCCCTGGAATAGCACTGGTGCGGAGGCCTGCCTGAGCATTATAAACTTAATTAGCAGAAGATTACTATGCAGTGTGCAAAGCTGTGGTCCAGAAAGACATCATTAGGTCTTCTGATGGGGATATGCCTTCAGCACATTGATTCCTTTTTTTTGCTTCTAAGAACAATGCAGATTGCAAGACTTTATAATTGGGCCTCAGGCTCACTTGTGACTTGTGCTGCAACGTGGCTATTGCTATTCACACTGACCATGGATGGACATGCCCTTTGAGCATGTGGAACGGGAAGAAGTTGTTAGAACATGAGCCATGCGATGAAGAGCCTTGGAAGGACCAGCATCATGCATGTAATGAATATAAATGATCGGAAAAGACAGTTTATAACATTTCCTCTTTGTGTATGTAGAAAACAACAGAGGCCTGCTAAGTACAGTGTATGCTTCTGCAAGTAACTACACAAAAAGGCATGTTATAAATTAGACTGAGATGCATGTCAATTAGTTATATTAACCCGCGCAGACAAAATAATAATGGCTGAGAACATTTGTCTTAGAGCCACCATGCAAAATACACAAAAAAGCCCAGGCCCGGTTTGGCATTGATTTATGCCCATTTTATTTGTCCACCTATAACACTGCATTTCATTTGCACACTTTGCATTTCTCGCTGCCCGCCCATAAAAGAGGATGCATATCTGGGTCCAGCCTGCGCCTGTCGACTGCTCCCACTCGCCTGCGCTTCAAACTGAGTACCAGAGCCCGTTTGAGGTATGATAATCAGCTGATTAGCCAGTGAAGTCCTTTTCCCAGAGGCTCCTTTGTGTGCAAAATCCTCATGCTCAATTGACATGTGGACATCATCAAGCTGATGAAATGCAATTGTAATGAACAAGTGGGGCAGAGCATCTGCAGTGGGACCCGGGGAACGGAGAGGACCCTTCCCTCCTAACATGCTAATGTCGAGAGCTGCTCACCGCTCGTCCTCCCCAGCGGATCGCTCATGGAAATGCAGCGAGATGCATATTCAAACCGGCATCTTCTGAGGAGAGGGCTGAGTGAGGGGTGGGGGGCTGGGGAGAGTTAAAAAAAAAAAAAAAAAAAAGCTACCTGGACCGGCCAATGCTAATTCTGAGACAGATTATACTGCATCACGCGCGGTAATCATCTGACAGTTCATTTGTGAGGAGGGTTCAGGATCCGAGGTTTAATGCTTGGGTGGACGCAGGTGCTAAGCCCCAGCTCCTCCGAGCTGTCAGAGGCAGGCTGGGGGCTGCTGTCAAATTATCCCAGTTAAAAAGGCTGAGGCGCCCAGGAAATGTGAACGACATTTAAGAAATTAATGCATTCGTATTCAACACATATTGCAACAACGTTTCATTAGAAAGGGAGCTAGTCATATTATAACTGACACCTGACCTTTCACATTTCGCCCGCCGCCTCTCCAGAACACCCTTACCACGTACATGTTTGAGTCAAGGAGAAGGTAAATGTGATAACCACCAATAATTAAACAAACTGACTTCCTTTATCACCGTCACTTTAGCCAGTAATTTTCTTTCCCCGTGTCACCGCAATGACACCGGGTACACGGGTGCGGAGGTGTAATATGGATGGACGAGAAAACAGTGTTAAGAATGTACAATAAAGTGCAGGTGCCCGGCAATTATTCACATCCAAAGCAGGGTTCTCCTTTAGCGTCTATTTTCGGCTCCTTGAGCGCGACGCGCCATTTATCGTGTGTCCTGCCGTGTGCTATAATGCTTTTAATAATTATGGTAAGCATCTATGATGGCAAAAAAGATGTCCCTAAACAATACGTCCCTATTTCCATATATAAATATCACAAAGGGCAAGATATATGGACCCGGGAAAGGTACAGGGCAATCAGCATACAGTAACAATAACATTATTTGCAATATATGGGTGTCAAATGAAGGATAAAACTCAAGTGCTGAAACCTCATATTTCATTGGTGTGTGGATTTTGTAACTGTGTTCCACATTCCAGCACAGAGCACAGGGCTATCTTTGGGTATGTTTAATTAATTAGTTTCAGTTATATAAGCTCATATTTGGTTCTTTGCTTCCACGTTGTGAGTTAAAATCTTAGGAACTCTCAGTGGGTGAAGACACCCATTCAGTGCACATATTCCATGTAATTACTTCATTAGTGACATGTTATAATCAGTGCGTAAATAATGAGAAGGCATTTGGTTGTTGGTTACTTTTTGTAACTTGTCACAGAGTAATTGAAATCCTCTATCTAGTCATCCCTCAACTAAAAATAATAGAAATTAGCGGACAATGGACACTTCATGTGAATCTGCATTTATTGCTTTCAACACATTTTGATGCCACCCCCCAACAAGAGCTACTGGGTGGTAGTAGCCTAGTGGGTAACACACTTGCCTATGAACCAGAAGACCCAGGTTCAAATCCCACTTACTACCATTGTGTCCCTGAGCAAGACACTTAACCCTAAGTTGCTCCAGGGGGGACTGTCCCTGTAACTACTGATTGTAAGTAGCTCTGGATAAGAGCATCTGATAAATGCTGTAAATGTAAATGTAAATGTAAGCTTATCACAAAGGGCAAGATATATGGACCTCACTCACTTTAGAAAGCACTACTAATAAGTAATACATTAAAAATACATTCTGTTAATTCATTGAAATCTGCCTGTGCATTACAGAATTGTCACAATCAGAAGGAGTCTCCAGCTAGACTATGGCATAATTAAGAAGAAGTCACTGATGCTCAGGTTCAAAGCTCAGTGGTTTGTGGCATTTCACCCCAGAAACAGTAGTCAGGGGTTATTAATGGCGTGGTCTACAGCCATGTTGGAAGTTCAGGAGATAGCAGGACCTCTGCACCGATGCTGAGGAGCAGCAAATGTGTAGTCAGCAGGCCCCCTGGTTGAGCAGGACTGTTTGGGCATCAGGGTGACAGAGGCAGGGTGGTCATAGACCCTATGCCCGAAACCCCCCGCCACCATGTCCCCAAGTCCCCACATCCACAGCCCAGCCAAGTGGGGACAGCTTGGCCCCAAGCTCTAAGGTGGGCCACTTCTCGCCAGGTGTTGTGGATGGCGTGTGCGTCCTCAGGGTCTGCGGTGCTACTGGCCACCTGGGAGGACACACAGTGTTGAGGGTCAAACATGGAGCCATGCTGGACCAGCTGTCACTTCCCTGTTTGCCCCAGCTCAGAGCCAGGCCCCTCTGAGAAGGCCAGATGCGCAATTTCAAAGCCAACGGGCACATGGACTCAATATGGGAATTCAATGAAGGTGTACATTCGCATTATTTAGGTTTCAAACGGCCTTTAGAATCAAGAACAACCCTCCACCTGATCAAAGTTGCATAATTATGTAACGGGCTAACAAGGCCTATTAAAAAGCATGAGACTAGCATTAGATCAGACATTGACACTCCCTTATTCTGCACAAGATTTTCACTTAAAAGGCGAATAACTCCCCAGATCACAGACTCGGAAAGAGAGAGAGAGAGAGGACTCACTCAATCTTCTATCTAACGGCAGCTAAAAGCATGAAAGCAGCGGCGAGATTTCTTCTGGCTATCTGACTGAAGGCACTGGGGGAGCGTTAGCTTGCCAGAGAGATTTATACACCCCGACTGATGCCTCCTGCTCCCCATAATGGAGCAAAAGCTTGTTGTCTCTTCCAATTACAGATGTCAAAACGCTTATTTTGAGGGTTGTGAGCTCTTCCCTTTTAATCTGCTAAGATAAAAGGTCTTGGCTTCATTAGCATGTGTTCTTCCCTCTAGACTCGGATTCCCTGCAAGCAGCTAGCTCAGGTTTACAGCCTATTACCCACTCTTGGGGCCATTAAGGTCTAACATTAATGATGTGTAATTAGCATATGATGACAAATAATAACAATGTGCTCCATTCAATGTAATGGGGGGTGGGATAATAACATGGAGTCCCACTGTTACGGCCCTACATAATGCTCACAATATTTATGTTTCCCTGCTTAAGCTGCTGTTGCAAGGTAGAAGGGACTAAAATACAATCTACGTGCATAAATTATTCAAATGCAGACTTATTTATATCAGAAAATTATGAGGACACATATAATTCTGCGTTATTCAGATAATGGTTGCTTTACATTAATCAGTGTTCAACATTTTTACACATGTTTAGCAAAAACATTGCCAAAGAAAGCAACACAATTTTTTTGGTTTATTTGCACAATAATTACTAATACATAAGTGTTTTGGACTGATTTGGCTTGTGAATTCTAAATCTAATTAAAACCATCAAGTTAGCTATCAAGTAAAATAAAGGCCAGCCTAACCAGTCAAAACTATGACTGATTTGCTTACAACCATTATAGAAATTGCCTGACTGGTGTCCACTGTGACTCTCACATTTACAAAAAAAACACACAATTAAAGTGACCTTGTGTGTTTATCTGACTATTCCAATGCACGTCCAGAACCGAGCGCCAGATCGGCGTGGTCTGAGGTGAAACTCTTCCAACTTTTACATATTTTTTATGCTGCATCTACAACAAAACATAGCCAATTAGATTTAAATGCTGCCAGACCCAGCTTGGTTTGTTACCTCATGTGAAGGAGACACAGCGCGAAAAGAAGAAGAAGGCAATCTAATGGAAGCACCTCGGACGTAGAAATGGAATAAATCCGTTAATGAATTGAAATGTTCACAGCCGTGTGAGATGGGGAAGTTGAGAAGACTCGGAGTAGACAAAGGAAACCGCATTTTCTGAATTTATGGCATAAATATGGATATAAATATTTGTAACATATTATTTTGGATATAAAATATTGTACATTAGTACAATTGTTGTATATTATGGCAAATAATACATTCATGCAATAAATAAATAAATAAATAAATAAATGTGTGTTTCAAATTGCCTACTTAAAATGGAGAAACTGAATTCATATTGTGATGACTAACCCTGCTTTGTTAAATTAGCATTTATCCATCACTTTATTATTTAATGAGGCCACCATATTAAAATAAAAATAATAAAGAAAAGCAAGTGAGGTACGGCAATATTATCTCAGTGTGACAATAAAGCATCTGAAATTTATTAAGACCTTTTGAAGCGGCAATTGCTAATGTTAGCACCGAAGTGTCAAAGACTGAATAATATGGAGAAAGATTCATAAATCACGCTAAGACGGCTAGAGCGGGAACATACATTTTAGCCCTTTAAAATCCTATTTGGAAGGAGGAGATCTATTCTTTATTACTGGGAGCACAGGCGGCCCCTTTCTGAAGTCTGTTTACAGCACACAGATTTCAAATTGACTTGCTAATGTTAACTTTTATTCAGTTGCCATGGGTTACCATGTCGTGTGATTTGACACCGAGCTACAGACACTGCTGATTAGTAGCATCCAGTTCTGTCCATCTCTGTGCATCACTGAACCATCTGGTCATTTATTCACTAATAAGCCCCTAATGGCCCAAATATTCAGCGGCCTGTCATTGTGCCATGGCTGAAAATGCCTACATCTTTCAACTCGATTTGACATGTTGCTTGTTTCACATCAAAACTCGTCATTTACAGGAAGGGGAGCTCAGAGGGGTAAAAACTTGACCTAATCTGCAGTGTTAACACAGAGAGGGGGAGCTTTGTTATCCACCAGGCTGACTGAGGGAATGGTAATGCATTCACTCTTCCATCGTTCAGATCCGCTTTCGGCCACAAGGGGAGGGATATGAGCGCTGTCAATATGATTTTGATTATGCACACATCAATTCCACCCTCAAAGAGCCGAGATTACGCTCGGAGAGGCAGGCGCAAGTGTCACGGAGGGAGAAATGGCAGCAAACTGTGCTTAGAGGCTCGAATGTGCGGCACGTTCACGTCCCCCGTCATTTGTCGCCCAAACATTGAATTTTTGCCATAAATATTTCCAGATGAACAAAGCCAGCTGGAATAGTAATTGGGCGACATGCAACTTTAAGTTTAACCTTTGCTGAGACACTGGTGGCAACCAATTAACTAGCCATTGAATAAAAAATATCTTCAATTATCTGTCTCATTACGGCTATATTGGACTGCATGTACAAAGAGCAGGGAGGATGTGCCGTGAAAACAAAATACATCCTCCAGCAATTTCCTGCTTGTGATATTTAAAAAAAAAAAAAGAGAGAGAGAGAGAGAGAGATGAAAATAAGGAGAAAAACCACAAACCGCCAGAGCCATACCCATGATAACCAGACTACAGACTAATGGTGTGGTCTTCTTGACACTGAGGGCAAGGGCATGCATCAGTAGAGGTAAGTAAAAAATGTGTATATATATATATATATTGAGGTGAGGTGAAATCCTCAGTATTAATCTCTCATTTCCACATATTATGAGAAAGATGTAAGCGGGTTCAGTCCAAAAAAAAACAAAAAAACAAACAACATATAAATGAAAGAGGGTCCAGCGGCGCACATTTCCTCCCAAGTGGACCACGGGCTGACAGCGCACACAAAACTAGTTATCATCCAGCTGATCTGAGGCTGAACGGATTTCACTTTGACCTGCTGAATTCAGAGGCACCGTGGCACACTCGCTGGCGGCCCAGACAGTGCGAATGTATATTTAACTCCCTGTCACTTAGCCTGGCATGTTCCCTGAGTCTCCATCAAGAGGGGCTAAGTAAGATGGAAGACGGGGTGGCTTTCTCTGAAAGACAGAGTGAGGGGGTGGGGGGGGCACCTTTGGTGAACTCACATGGGACGGAAGCTCGCAGCCTTATTTGAATGTACTGCCAAGCGTGAGAGGCCACCCTTCCAGACTGGGGCTGGTGCAGTTTGGAGTGTATGTGTCGGGCAGGTGTCGTCGCCAAATCCAACCAACCTGTATTTTAAGGAGAACCGTTGGCTCAATTTACAATTTACAAACAGCATAATTTGACACTGGCTGCTTTGAAATCACACGGCCGCTGCTGGCTGTTATCTGGGGAGTAGTGGCTGAGAGGATATATATTTTTAAGGCATTATGGAACCTCCAGTTCTTTTAATTAGGGCCGGACTGCCCGCACAAACACGCATTGCGCCCCTGTCTGCTTCTGCTTCTGCATCGGCACCACAGGCTAATTTATGTAAACTTGTTCCATTATGTAGGCTGCTGAGAGCATCATTAAGGTCTGGCTTGGTTTTTGGGTCTCTTTAAAGGCAAACCTACAACAAAGCTGTGCCAGCTCGTCTCATTTGCTCTTTATGTTGGATGTGTATTCTAATGAGCGGCTTACAACAATACGACCTGCCAGTTCAAATAATTAGACCAAACTTAAACCAATTCCAAAAGCACTTTTTCACTTTGTGTGTATGTGGGTATGTGTGCACAGCAAATACTCTACTCATGTATACTAGTGGGTAGAACTGAAATCTAAGCAGTTCATGTGATATTAGCCTCTGTCAGATCAGAAAGACCTGTGAAATGCAACGTCTTTATAAATGCATGTATGAAAAAGCAATTATTGCATTTAATGCTGTGCCATTCCCATTTATTTAACCTCACTCTTCTTTAAGGGTTCCTCAGCTCCGCATGCCACGGGTCAGTCTATTAGAGATCAGTGTTTTGTGCGCTCTTGTGTTGGAATAAGAAGTGGACGTGTTGCCGGGTGGGTTTTGACTGGCATCTGGGACCTGGAGACCGCCTGCGCTGTGAGCTGCCTGCGAATGTGAGATATCCAGACATAAACTTCTTCTGTCAGCCTGGGCAATCATGGCACTTCATTGTCCAGCAGCATCATTACAATATGGTTATCATCTGAGCTCGAGTCTGACACCTTCTCCTGGACCCCTCCAATCACCCTCATAGTAGGCTTCAGTACCAAGAAGACAGGGCAAATCTCTGCTTTGTGTTTGTCTGCCTTAATAGACTGGATGTCACTTCTGCCTGTGGAATGTGCCCGGTCTTCAGCTGTCAGTCAAAGGCACTGGTGTCAGGCCAGAGCGTGGCTGGAGCCGTCTGGATTAGAGGGTAGTTACCACAGCTGTCAGATTACTGACAGCCTGACACCCCTTCTCCCAACTTCCTCTTATTGTTTCTTTGTTTCTCTCAAGCATTCTCCAGATGGGAGAATTACCAAGCAGCGAGAGGCAGGGGCGGGGCTCTGAAGCGGCGTGGATGCAAAGGCCGGTGATGGTTTCTGGAAGTCCCATGCCACGTTAGCTTTGCGATGAAGTAAACTGCGCTTATTGCATGTTAGCAGCGAGAGGCGAGGATGAAAGGTACCTCGTCCTTGTTATCCTGGTGTTCATGTCCAGCGCAGTGATTGTGTTGGTCATTAACGACCCACCGCTCATCCACCTTTCTCAGTTCTATATTTACCAAAAAAAATAATAAAATGGTTCTTTCACATGACAGGTGAAAGAACCTTTCAGATCCTTTTTTATCATTTCTAGAAAATATACATATACTTTTTATACGTACACCGTATGTATAAGAATCTGTCAGAAGAAAAAGGAATGGGTGCTTAAATCATTTTGATATTTCACATCATGGCTCGTGGTACCATTTCTGGTAGCTGGAAGTATTTTAATGATTGAATAGACACTCTGGTTGGGCTACGGGTCAGTGGAAGTGTTTAAATTTTTCATTCGTCTCATTTCAGTGACCCTGTATGGGAGACACTGTCATTCTGTGCTTCTCAAATGAGCATGGAGCTCACGCCGGACTTTGTATTAGGAGAAAAGGGAAGGGTGTACACATCAAAATCTACATCCTATTGTCTGACTCGCACACATGCGCACAGACACAGGAAAAAGCCCAATTACAAATGCTGTGAGCATGAAATTTATTATTTAAAAATAAATAATAAGTGCATTAGCAAATGGAGAATAAGTTATGTTTTATAGGCACATTCCATGAGACAACAAATTAATTATTCAATTGCTAAATGTTATTTATAGAAAGAAACAGACAGATAAAAATATATAATTATATATGCATACTTGTGCATCTAAAATTAAACTAATATCATAAAATTTTTATTGTTTTTTTTCTGTAGTTTAGCACAAAATTCATTAGACATTTGGCATATATACAAACGTAGATAATTATGGCTTACAGCTGATGATATCTGAAATTATTTGAATAGAACAGTCAAAAAATGACTTACAATAAAGAAAAGTATCTTCATTTGTGCACTCAATACTACTATAAGTAAAACGATATAAAAAACATTATATATATGTTATGATTCCCTAATGGAGCCAGTGCTTCAGAAAATGAAACAATCCAACTGCATTCACTTTTTAATTGGGTGTAGAGGAGCTCCGTTTCCGAGGCACTCTGCCGCCGAGCTGGGTCCGTCAGATTCCACCTTAAAAAGACCAACGGCAGATTACTCTCTGACCTGACCTCCAATCTCCTCTAACAAGCCTTGCTACCAAAATCAGCCACACCATCATGTACGTGTAAAGATAATGAGGGCCCGCTGCCTGAGGAAAGCCAGAGTGCTAAACAATTATAGTTAGTTAGAGGAGCACAGGTTAATATTCTCTCATGTCCCTCTCGCCGCGCCACCCTTCCTGTTGGCCACCGCTCTTAATGAAAGTTACGAGACCTGTCCGCAATGATAAACAGCCATGCCGACGTCCTCTGTGTCAGGGGTGCTGCATAATGCCTCTCCTTCTGCCTATGTTTTGCATAGCCTAAAGCATCTATTAAAATCCCCTTGTAAAATTTATAAAACAAAAATGTGGTGGGTCAAGTCTAGAGGGAGCCAAAGTAAGCTGCTTATTAGCAGAGAGTCGAAAACACAGATCCAATTACAGATCCTGAACAAGGAGCACTAAGAATCAGCGTTGGGGAATAAGTATTTTCCTCTCTCTCCCCCCTGCTTTCTCTCCCCTTCAATTGGCCAAGGTGTAGGAGAAAGTGAGGGAGGTTTCAGAGAGCAGGATCCAGGAACGGTAATTAAAGTCTCAGTGTTTAGTGCATGGAGCTGCAGTTGGAGCCATTCAAGTACAAACTCATGTAAATCTTCACTTTCCTACAGATATTAAATTGGTCGGGTTTAGGAGAGAATCCCAGAAGGAGACTGGGATAGGGGCTGCGGAGAGAGAAGCCCCGAGCTCCAGAGATATGTAAAGAGTCTCTGTCTGGAATTTAAAAGGCTACAAATTAGACCAGACATTAGCCTTTCCCTTCCACAGAGCCAGCAGAATGTGAATGAAACAGAATAAATAACTATAAGACGGCTTTTCTACCTTCTTATAAGATGACATTAATCCTTTCATGTGCAATGACAGCTAACAGGGCTTGGCTTCCTCCCCAGACGGCCATATAAAGCCGGGAGATTTCCTGACATCCCCGGTAAGGAAAGGGCTACATTAATAACAGATTCTGATGGAGATTTCCACCTCTAATAGCAGGCGTGTGTCAAGCCTCGCCCAAACCCAAACCCGACTGCGCCCCACACGGCGCTTATTAAAACAGATAAAGACCATTGTGGATTTTAATCAATCAACTGAAATAGCCGGGCCGCCATAACCTTTGTTTAAGGTGAAATATTTTTCTTATCCCGTCCACTTTTTTTTTTCAATTTGAAAGAGGGCTGGAATGGGACGTCAGTGAAGCCTGCAGTGGTGTGAGTGCCTGAGCCCATTGAAAAGACAAGATCAAAGGCTGACAGTGGTGCACTGCTCCCGGGTTTAAGCCCTGAAGAGCGGCCACCCTCCTCCCCTCATCCAGAGTGCAGCATAGCGGTGGGTGATGAGCTGACTGATGGCCCTCAGAAGCCTGCCTACATCTTCCTCACCGCAGAGCCTGATGACCCTCCGGACCCTCAGCCCAGCCGAGGCATCATAGTTACATATAAAGACAATGGCAGCGCCAGGCTGTCTTATTATGCACACAGTAGGTAATGCTCTGGAAAGAAAAACAACATTATCTCAGTGTTATCTACGTGCCGAGTCACTGTGTGCGGAGTGGTGCCACAGTGGGAATTTAATGAGTAGATCAAAAGGCACTGAGAGTTTCGAAAATGTTCTTCTCACCACAGTGTCCCCTAAAAATGCCCACACGATAAATAATAAATATCTGAAATATTTTAGATAAACATGTCAGCATTGAGAATTCACAAGAACTTTGTGCAGGCAAGCAAAAAATGTTATGTTATCCAGTGTTATGTCTGTGTTATCGGTTATCTAGGCATTTGTCATGTACTGTATCTGTAAATGCTGAATAGAGTTGATTTAACAACAGAATCAATAAAGATAAAGTACCTTGTTTTATATTTACCAATTAATAATTTACTTATAAAAAGCCTCTTAGAACAAATGTCATTATGAGTAAATTTAAGTACAAATAATCTATATTTCAATACACCTGCAGTAAAGCTGCATTTGAATAGCAGTAATGTTGTGCAAATTATTACAAACTACTCAATGCTACAGTGCCAAAGATGGTTGTAATCAAAGCAGATCACATGGTGTGGCATCACCACCATGAACCATGCATTATTATGAATCCATTAATGCAGTCTGCAACTTCCAACTTTCACCCATCTGGGTAAATGCGTCCAACACAGGCAACCAAAACACGACTTCAGCAAAGGACCAATTGTTCCTAATATTCCATAATTTACCAGGTTCTCTGCCTCTATTCTCAATTTTTCCACTCACGCTCTCCCATTTTTATTTACTGCAGATGGACTACTTCTAAATGCATTCTTGTCCCTGCAGCTCTGACGCAAAGCAAATAAAACTGTAGACTACGCAAAACAATAGAACAGTGCATGGCCCTGGCTCAGTGTAGGGGTGTGATTGTTGCAAAGTGTTTGCGCTGCGACTTCAGTTCACTGCAGTTTGACTAACATCTTAAACTACTTAGTGCAATTAGTGCTTCATTAGAGAGGCTAACTAACTCTTGCTTCTTTCCATAATGATTTGCAAGAGTGTACACATAAAAGTACATAATCAATGGTTTCCAATTACCCTGCAAGTGCAACCATTATTTCAAATAAACTGGATAATAATATAGAGCCATTATAAACTCTGAGGTAGCAGAACCATTTAATTGCAGCGCAGTTCTTCTCAGCCTGAAATTTTTTTCACACTAATGAAGTGTCATACCAAAAAAAAAAGAAAAGAAAAAAGTTGTATTGATTTTTTCACCACACAGCCTCCACCACAAATATGTAATTATCCTTTTTATATCTGGCAGGGGGATTAAAAGTAATCTATAGTATCTAGCCTTTGCGCTTTCCTGACAGGCCTGTGTGTGGGGCTTTTACCCTTTTCAAAATATGCAGCGTTTTTGATGAATGAACTTTAGACAAAATGTTGTTCTGTTCTGTAACGTTTCGGCTCAAAACTTGTATGGCGCAGACATTGCGATGCATGTAGCTGCCTGAGCTTTCACATCTGAAACGCTACCTCCCAGCCACTGGCATGAGCTGAGCAGAATCGCATTAGGGCTGGACAGTTGCAGTAAACACCAACAGGCCAGGGGCAAATTTTAAAATACGGAAATTTTTTACGGACCCCCCAAAAAACATTCAGATATATAACTATCTATAAACAAACAAATGAAGAGAATGGACTGTGTATTTGCAACAGCAGCTTGATATCATGCGATACTGTATTTGACAAACAACTAGGATAATCTAAAAAAGGCAGAAACATAGTAAATAGTTCAGTACATATGAATATATACATACATATATTCTAATATCTGGGATAGTGTAATACATTAAATGCAGCCATTGCTAACAATTGTGTGCCTTTCTTTTGAGTTATATTTCATACTAAAGTTAGATTTTTTTTGTATATTTATTTGTATTGTTACTGTATGTAATGCCCTGTGTTGGAATTCATTGTTACACTTTGTGTGTGTTTATTGTTCTGTTACGATTTGTATAATTTTAATTTCAGGCACTTCAGGGTTGCCACTAAAGAAATTTCTTTTTTGTTACAAAATGAAAATAAATTTCTCTGATTGTCAAACTTGAATACACTACCTCAAAATAAAATACCAGTGTATTGATTTTTTCTAGTACCCCTTGTAAGGACTATACTAACCCAGTGAACTTATTGTTAATATTAATTAACAATGTCAGTGTTAATATTTTGCTAGTATTTAGCAGAAATAAAACACACAAGTGGTGATTCCACCACAACATCTTCTCCTGGAGACTCACACTTTCATTTTCACAGGACTTCACTCAATAAAAGCTCTTCCTGACTTGAAACTTTTGGGTCCGTTAGCCTCCTTCTCTCCTCGCCTCTCTCCCTGTCTCTGAACCTGAGATGGACGAGCAACCTTAAGTCTACCCCACGCTGGGCTGCCCTTCACGATAATAAAAAGCCATTACCTTGACCGCTGACATGAGGCCAAGTGTGAGGGTCAGAGTGATATTTATTGATGAAACTCTGAGCTCCCAATCTGCTGCACTCAGTGCGCATCATACAGCTGTCAGCACAGACAGGGATCAGGCCGGATGATGGCCCTCGACATGGCCCATCTATAATTTATGAACTACACCGAAAACAACCAGGAGACAACAGAGGAGCCAGGCAGCCCGGGGATTAGCCTCCACGGGAGCTAAAGAGAAGGGAATATGTGAGAGGCATCGGCGGCCAGACTGATACAGGAAGGCGGGGGTGTGGGGGGGTACAATAGCACGTGTTAAATATTCAATAGGGATTCATCCCTCTGGAGGACGGCAGTGTGAATAATATAATAGACAGTGTTTACAGTGAGGATGTAAAGTAGGCGCGCTGGTGCATCACACGCCATACCACACTTCACTTGAGCCCTTTAAATGAGATGGAGGTGTAGCAGGAAATGTGAAGTTTTGCTCTTTACTGAGCACAAAGGCTCATCTACTCAGGGCTATGGTGGGACTGTAGTGTAACCTACTGCTGTTAAGAACCTGCCCTGTTAGAGATGAAGTCAAGGATCCATGCACAGCCAAACCAAATGTTTCATAAAAAATCATGGAAAAATTTTACTGCCTCAAAAATCAAAAATAATCACTTCAGGTGTCTTTAGTCCTCTTTGTAAACTCGTACAGGAAAGTGAAAATAGTTAATTTTTTTATAGTAAAATATTTCCTTGATGATCAAGAACATCAAGATATGATGCTTATTGGTCAAATTTGCAGAAAGGTTCTACTGAGTGGACAAAATTGTGGTCGCACAGAACTCACAGCAGTTGGTTGAATTTAGGTTAATTGTTGAGATCCCAACACTTTCATTAACCTAAGAGTCAAGTATCATTACAATTTGCTCAATTATTGAATCTACATTTTATTTAGATTGAAGTGTATAGTGCCAAAATGCTCAATTAGTGTGAAACAGTAATACTGAGCTTTACTGAGCTTTAATCTACCACATTCTGTACTGAGAAGGCTGTACTGCAGGTAATGTTGGAGTGACAGTGTTCTAGAAGGTTAGCCATTAGAACCAGCATTGGGAAACCAGAGTAGGGGGATGGGTCCCCGACACCATTTGCCAATAATGGAAATGACCAGTTTTCAAAAATGTCTATGGTATTTGTCATTTATCATAGACCAGCCACACCTGTTCTATTGTTTTGACTTCCTGAAGCAATAAATATAGAATATAATAAAATGTTTCAACTATGTAACACTGAAACTCAGTTTCAGATCATTAGAACAGTGTAATAATTAACTACATGTCCAATAGTTGTGTTGCCATTAGACATGATAACTTGACATGTGTTGTCACAAAAAGCAGTAGGGAGCTGTAACTAATGCTTAACTTAACAATATATTGACTAATCTGCTTTACTAGAACACTGGTGTCCACGTACTTCTTGGTCCTGCATGTTAATTGTCATGGGATGCCTTATGTTAGTTTTCCCGTTTTGATACCTCTTTCATGGCTTTTGCAGACCTTTCCATCAACCTGATATTTTACAACTTGTACCAATCAAAAATGTAAAGGGGATTTTCTGTGTTGCGTTGCTATTCAGCAGATGATGAATTGGAAAGATTTTACATTTACTCTTAACTGGGTCTAACTCAATTTTCACTCACTCATATTGTAAACTCAGATCACAATTTGAAATCGCGTTGGGGAGGCCTTAGCTAAATGTTAAAATATATTCTAAAGCAAAGCAAAAGTACAATGTCCACGAATGAGACAGAATAACAGGATTTTACACCAGTTATACTAGTTTTAGTCGATGAAAATAGTACTTTTAGTAATGCAATCCTATTTAACCCAGTCAATATAATACAAGTACCTAGTAGAACAGACAATTTCAAAACCATTTCACATTTAAAACAAGGTTACCTTATTGTTATATTGTTGCTACCTTATATACTCAAGAATACTGTATATCCATTACAGTGGGCACATTTCTCCCCATGTTTTTCATTTACATTTGCGGCATTTGGCAGTCGCCCTTTTCCAGAGCGACTTAACGTACAATATGCTCTCATGTTTCCACCAGTGAGGTAATCAGTTCTGGTTCAATAGGACCCCAGCCATGAATACAATCATTTTATTCTCTCTGTTGCAACTTTTCTTACATAAGTCAGACTTTAAGAAAGTTAAAAGTTAGTCTAAGCATACTCTAAAGAGGAAGAACTTCTTTCCTCTGTTTGAAAATGCTCAGGACCTTTGACTTTCCTTGTACCTTCAGATCACCTTCGACCACACATTCTGTTTTCTTTTCCATTTCATTGTAAAGAAAGTCGCTTGATCTTTTCTCCCAGCCAGATGCTAACCCACCACCATACATCTATGACCCACCACAAGCACTGTGAAATCTGAAGTGACGGTGTCTGTGCGACTGGATGGGAGACACAGGAAACAGAAATACTGCATGAATATAATGTGATTAAACGGAAAGAAATAATGAAGAGACTTTTTAGTATATTTTTTGTTTTGTAAACCACATTTACATTACATTTTAGTATAGCCCACGAACTTTGCTTGCTAATATTTTGAGTGTGAGATAACACTTTATCATTTTTAATTGTGCACATTCAACATTGTGGAATAATGGAAAAAAAATGTTGTTAGACATTATGCACAAACTTGGGGTTTACACTGGGGTTTACACAAAAACCGCTAAGCGTTTGCAGACAACAGACTGCGACAGCGGCAGTAACAGTGAAACAGAGCAATCTGAAGGCCGGAGGTGGAAATCCATGGGAAATGCCTGGGACACTTGCAAGAAGTAGAACTGACTAGAAGTAAAGGCAACATGCTACTTCGCTGTGTCTGACATGCAATCACAGTGTTAAGCACGTGCCGACTAACATGACATGAAGTTACAATACAATCCTGTTTATAACTGCTATTCCGCCCCGCCCTACTGACATATATACAAATAAAAATTTCTTTGTACTGCTAAAAAACACGGATTGAAGCGATTCTCAGCCAAAAACAAGAACAAAGACAATGAGACAGGGCTGAAGACAGATTCAGTTAGAATGTGTGAACTCAGACTCTTTCACTTTTTTCATGTTACTATTTCTGTAAGATTTTCAAAAGAATAAGGACACATAAAAAACACATACTGTGCCAACTAACAGGGGTTAAATGAATAAAAAGCACATGCAAACACCTGAAGATCAACATTTTAGACATCCATTTATTGTGTTTTATTTTGGGAATTTATACTTTTTGCAAAATAATGGTACATATACACTATGGTGTTGGCATAATTTATTTCATATTGATTGGTTAATTAATTCATATTGGTATTTATCTAGCTGTATTCTTTTGTTCCTCTTTACATATTTTTTTATGCAGAAATCAGAACAATCTGAACAATTTTTAAAACTATCAATTGTTCATTGTTTATCCAAGGACCCTCGACTAGCACAGGGTGTTTTTAAAGAATCTATTTTCTTGTATCTCTGAAATAAAATGCCGTCACAAATCTAGTTTCCTTTCAATTTATTGTCCTCTTTTTTCAGCAAACACGCTTTAATGTGCGTTTTGAGGCTTTCACCATTGCTATAAGTCAAAAGTTGTCTTATGTCAATTATGCTTTCTAGAATGGATGGTTCTTGTTAAAAAAAATTAAACAGTTTAAAGAAAAATACATTTTAATGAAAGGAAACCGCTCATCTCAGACTATATCTATGGTTCACATGAATTCCCTGGACATTCTGACACATATTGTGTCTGATCAATAAATAACCATATCATTAAATACAGCTGCATTCAGGATGAATCCTTCATTTTCCAGGCTTCAGTAAACAGGTTAAGCTTCTGTCTGACTCGATATCTGACATTTGAAAATGAAGCGCTGAGGCAAAAGCTGAGTGTGAGAGCAAAGTAACGAATTTTCCATCTTTCTAGTTTTTTTTCTTTCTTTCTTTCTCCCCCCTCCCTAACAGATGAGCCATCTTCCACTGATAAGTTATTCCAGGCTCCTCCAAAGTCATTACACATTTATTTTGATCTTGCATCATAATTCACAGGTTGGCGCGCAATATATTTTCTCAAAATGCGTGGAAATTCCTTGGTGCAGAGCAAAGTTATGATCCATTTATACTGGAGTGACAGCATAATGCTGAGATGTCAAAATCCATTAAAACTGTTCAATGACTCGGCTTTATTTTTAGACCCAATTGAGATTTAACTGATGGTGAAAAATATACAGTCAAGTGTGTTTACTTCACCTTTAGAGAGAATGTGTTACGCTTCCAATTAATTTGTTATTCATGTCACTAAAGGCAGCGTCTATGTCAAAACTGTCATTGCTTCCTGTGCTTTGTTTTACT
Source organism: Denticeps clupeoides (assembly GCF_900700375.1). Taxonomy (NCBI): domain Eukaryota; kingdom Metazoa; phylum Chordata; class Actinopteri; order Clupeiformes; family Denticipitidae; genus Denticeps; species Denticeps clupeoides. Next base: position 15,398,476 of record NC_041715.1, read on the forward strand.
GAAGAATGGCATTTAATTTCACTGTAAGCCTTTCATAACTACATTCATTTAAAAAGCTCATTTTATTTAGAGGCACTTAAACTAACTACCTGCTGATTTGATTGCTTATCAAAATGACATACTGCAAAATTGCTAGGTGCCGCCTCTCCTTCTTATTCGTTCCCAAGCTTGTTAAAAGATCATATATGGCTAAAAAGGCATTCAATTACCTCAGGAGAGCCTCTGGAGGAGCACAACTCAAAATAAGATTTTGAAAACTGAGTGGTTCTTTTGAACCTCATTATGATCGGCATCATCTCACTCCGTTACTTTCCCTTTTGACTCCTGAGTACATTTCTTGGCAAGGCATGTGCTCTGACTAACAAACAAAAAAAACACTCCAGGCACCATCAACAACAGCAAAGGGTGTATTATTAGCATATCAAAATATCAAAAATTCAATGCATTTAGTGAGAGGAGACAGACTATTATCAACAAGAATGAACAGTTCCAAACCAGGGACTGGAAGCTGTGTTGTGCATGAAAATAGAAGCATATGATTTATGTATAATCACGAGGAAAAATTGTCTTTAAGAACGTCATCAACATCATTATTATTTGGTCCCTCTCTGTTTCCGACCATTAGAACCTTCTTATATTGTGTTCCCACTTTCTCACTTCTACAGCACAGGAGAGCCCAGGGGTGACCCTGAAGGAGAGCCTGAACCCGGATATGAACCCTTGACCTTGAGAGTGTAGGACCTCAGTGCACCACCTTCTTGGGCAGGTATAGCCCTACTATTGGCTAATAGGGCCCTAATATAGCCCTAATATTTTTAATAGCTAACAATAACACATCATATCATAGTAAACAATTTCATGTGATAACTTAACCTTTCAAAATTTCAAGTTATCACATGAAGGGTTCATATCCGGGTTCAGGCTTTCCTTCAGGGTCACCCCTGGGCTCTCCTGTGCCGTCCACCCATCCAAAGGCATACATGGTGGACCAAAATTGCCCGTGGGTGTGAATGTGTGGGTAAATGGTGTGAGCACCCTGCAGTCGGCTGGCGCCCAGCCCAGCTTTTTTTGTGTACATCTTTCCATTCTTTTTTTTTTTTTTACCACATTCTCAATATATATTAAAGAGACAATACTACGAATTTTACAAGCTATTTAAAAATAATTATTTTTTTGGAAGGTGGTGAGTTTTCATGTCAATAAAATTACCTTAATTTTATTAAGTAAATAAAATTGAGATCATTAAAATGAATTACTAATCAATACAGATGGATTTATTTGTCACTCATGCATATTCTAATAAAATCTAAAAACATTAAAAGGTATGCATAATAGAAAAAATGCATTAATGTAATATTTGTGACTTGCACTAACAAGAAAAAGCATATTATTTTAATGTTATAGTCAAGTTTACCTTAAAACAGTATACGTTTTCACACTATGATGTTTATAAGTACGACATAAGTATAAGCTAAGGTGTTTTCCATTAGGCAACAGAAGAGAACCAATACCTTCCCTGTGGAAATGCTGAGAGGCAGGGAAGGTGGGAAAGGGGGAGGAATCCCCCCCCATCTCTCTCTCTCTCTCTCTCTCTCCACCAGCAGGCTACAAGGATTTTTTGTGTGCAGTTATGGTCCATCATTATTAAATGTCTCTTGTTGGATGGTAGAGGCGCTTTATCAAAAACAGCCATTCATCAGCGGGCTCCGTGAGACAGTTCACATCTGACCCCTGCAGCAATAATGCAGCATCAAGTAGGCCAACTACCCAGTTTAGCGGCAGAGCAGGGAGCAGGGGCCGGCACCAAGATTAAGTGCACTGTTTCAGGTTTTCATTCCCGGGGGCTCTGCCGGCTGATGTTGTATTGATTGCAAAAGTTTACCAGTAAGTATCACAAACAACAATAGCCAGGTCAACGATCGGTGATGCCTGAATGGCTATTCCCAGGCGGGGGCTGCGCGTTCTGGGCTAAAGCACCGCCATCATCATGGCCTGCGAGAGGGGCGGAGAGGGGTCTCCTGTGCTGGCCGCTCCTTCTGACATTTAGGAAAGCGATATGTCAGTGTGGAATGAGCAGGCGTGAGATAATTATAAGCCTGTGCATTATAAAAGGCTGCATCGACAAACTGTCGGCCGGGCCTGCCACGGAGAAGCCAAGCCATGTTAGAAGCTCTTAAGTACTCCTTTTTCCAATTTAATTGCCCAGGTTTCCTTATCCCTTACCTCCCCCTATCCCTCTTCCCCCCCATCCTGAAATAAAATATGCCACATTTAGAAAATGTGAAATTTAACGCTGGTAGAGCTCAAAAGTAAAAACGCAGCCCTGTAATGTTGGTAGTCAGAGAGCCTAATAGTAATAAAACTTGAAACGGACGGAGGAGGAGAGAGAGAGAGAGAGTGAGTGAGAGAGAAAGAGACAGAGATCTCTCTCTGAAAGCCAGGCTCTCACCCCGAGGCTATCAGAGCCGGGCCTGAATGATGGAGCATCCTTGGCCCCGTGTGGAGGACAGCACACAGACCCTCCATCACCGCGTCACCTGGGGACTGCGGCACGCGGCAGCCTCGCCCCCTCCGCTGCTCCGTCAGGCTAATCATGTGATTTGACGCAATGACAGAGTAATGACACCGATTGGTGTATTCAACGATCCCCTGCGGACAGAATCAGTGATCCGCATAGGAAAAGTTCGGGACCCATTCGAGAGATCAGCCCGTGGCCTCGGAATGGAAACGACCGTCAATTGTGTCGCTAGAGGGGTTCTTTAAACGGCCGGGTCTTTTAACGCCAACACGCTAAACTGGGGTGTAGCACAGCGACCACAGCAAACAGCTGTCAACACGCTAAACTGGGGTGTAGCGCAGCGAACGCAGCAAACAACTGCCAACACGCTAAACTGGGGTGTAGCACAGCGACCGCAGCAAACAGCTGCCAACACGCTAAACTGGGGTGTAGCACAGCGACCGCAGCAAACAGCCGGCAATACGCTAAACTAGGGTGTAGCGCAGCGAACGCAGCAAACAACTGCCAACACGCTAAACTGCGGTGTAGCACAGTGGCCGCAGCAAACAGCCGGCAATATGCTAAACTGGGGTGTAGCGCAGCGACCGCAGCGAACGCAGCCAACACGCTAAACTGGGGTGTAGCGCTGCGACCGCAGCAAACAGCCGGCAATATGCTAAACTGGGGTGTAGCGCAGCGAACGCAGCGAACGCAGCCAACACGCTAAACTGGGGTGTAGCACAGCGACCGCAGCAAACAGCCGCCAACACGCTAAACTGGGGTGTAACGCAGCGACTGCAACAAACAGCCGGCAACACGCTAAACTGGGGTGTAACGCAGCGACTGCAACAAACAGCCGCCTACACGCTAAACTGCGGTGTAACGCAGCGACTGCAACAAACAGCCGCCAACACGCTAAACTGGGGTGTAACGCAGCGACTGCAACAAACAGCCGCCAACACGCTAAACTGGGGTGTAACGCAGCGACTGCAACAAACAGCCGCCAACACGCTAAACTGGGGTGTAACGCAGCGACTGCAACAAACAGCCGCCAACACATTACACTGGGGTGTAGCACTGCGACCGCAGCAAACAGCCGCCAACACGCTAAACTGGGGTGTAGCACAGTGATCGCAGCAAACAGCCGCCAACACGCTAAACTGGGGTGTAGCGCAGCGACCGCAGCAAACAGCCGCCAACATGCTAAACTGGGGTGTAACGCAGCGACTGCAACAAACAGCCGCCAACACGCTAAACTGGGGTGTAACGCAGCGACTGCAACAAACAGCCGCCAACACGCTAAACTGGGGTGTAGCGCTGCGACCGCAGCAAACAGCCGCCAACACGCTAAACTGGGGTGTAGCACAGTGACCGCAGCAAACAGCCGCCAACAGCCGCCAACACGCTAAACTGGGGTGTAATGCAGCGACTGCAACAAACAGCCGCCAACACGCTAAACTGGGGTGTAGCACAGTGACCGCAGCAAACAGCCGCCAACAGCCGCCAACACGCTAAACTGGGGTGTAGCGCTGCGACCGCAGCAAACAACTGCCAACACGCTAAACTGCGGTGTAGCACAGTGGCCGCAGCAAACAGCCGGCAATATGCTAAACTGGGGTGTAGCGCAGCGACCGCAGCGAACGCAGCCAACACGCTAAACTGGGGTGTAGCGCTGCGACCGCAGCAAACAGCCGCCAATATGCTAAACTGGGGTGTAGCGCAGCGAACGCAGCGAACGCAGCCAACACGCTAAACTGGGGTGTAGCACAGCGACCGCAGCAAACAGCCGCCAACACGCTAAACTGGGGTGTAACGCAGCGACTGCAACAAACAGCCGGCAACACGCTAAACTGGGGTGTAACGCAGCGACTGCAACAAACAGCCGCCTACACGCTAAACTGCGGTGTAACGCAGCGACTGCAACAAACAGCCGCCAACACGCTAAACTGGGGTGTAACGCAGCGACTGCAACAAACAGCCGCCAACACGCTAAACTGGGGTGTAACGCAGCGACTGCAACAAACAGCCGCCAACACATTACACTGGGGTGTAGCACTGCGACCGCAGCAAACAGCCGCCAACACGCTAAACTGGGGTGTAGCACAGTGATCGCAGCAAACAGCCGCCAACATGCTAAACTGGGGTGTAGCGCAGCGACCGCAGCAAACAGCCGCCAACATGCTAAACTGGGGTGTAACGCAGCGACTGCAACAAACAGCCGCCAACACGCTAAACTGGGGTGTAACGCAGCGACTGCAACAAACAGCCGCCAACACGCTAAACTGGGGTGTAGCGCTGCGACCGCAGCAAACAGCCGCCAACACGCTAAACTGGGGTGTAGCACAGTGACCGCAGCAAACAGCCGCCAACACGCTAAACTGGGGTGTAGCGCAGCGACCGCAGCAAACAGCCGCCAACACACTAAACTGGGGTGTAGCGCTGCGACCGCAGCAAACAGCCGCCAACACGCTAAACTGGGGTGTAGCGCAGCGACCGCAGCAAACAGCCGCCAACAGCCGCCAACACGCTAAACTGGGGTGTAATGCAGCGACTGCAACAAACAGCTGCCAACACGCTAAACTGGGGTGTAGCGCTGCGACCGCAGCAAACCGCCGCCAACAGCCGCCAACACGCTAAACTGGGGTGTAACACAGCGACTGCAACAAACAGCCGCCAACACGCTAAACTGAGGTGTAACGCAGCGACTGCAACAAACAGCCGCCAATACGCTAAACTGGGGTGTAGCGCAGCGACCGCAGCAAACAGCCGCCAACACACTAAACTGGGGTGTAACGCAGCAACTGCAACAAACAGCCGCCAACACGCTAAACTGGGGTGTAGCGCAGCGACTGCAACAAACAGCCGCCAACACGCTAAACTGGGGTGTAGCGCAGCGACCGCAGCAAACAGCCGCCAACACGCTAAACTGGGGTGTAACGCAGCGACTGCAACAAACAGCCGCCAACACGCTAAACTGGGGTGTAACGCAGCGACTGCAACAAACAGCCGCCAACACGCTAAACTGGGGTGTAGCGCTGCGACCGCAGCAAGCAGCCGCCAACACGCTAAACTGGGGTGTAGCGCAGCGACCACAGCCGACGTGTCGCAATTAACGCTCGCTTAAATCCCTCCAGATCTCCTCCAAAACCTGCAGCGCAGGAGCCTCTCTCCCCGCTGTCCCCGAGTAGTTTGGTCTGGACTGTAATCCTGGCTGTAATGGGCCCTCGTTATGCCGGCAACACCGGCCCGCACTAGTGGCAGCGGCGGCGCAGGCCTCAGGCACCACTGGAATTAATTACGGACAAAAGTGTTGCTGTTTGGAATTGTCATGCCAAATTTATCAGCAGCCACTTAATGTGCCTCATCTGAACTGATCCAAACTAGCCGACTGCCTTGGGGCATGTTCCCCCCTTCCCTTCCAGGGGTGCGCAGCGCACGGACGGAGGGGAGGGTGGGGGCCCACATCTGCTGGGGGCTTGCCTAAATCCTGGGCTGGAGGCGCTGTGTGCTAACAATGCCCCCAGCAAATTCGCCATCCAGACCAGAACCGACTCCCCCCACGCCTAGCGGGAGACGTTCAAAGGCGGCCCTGACTTCTTTCATTCTGTCATTTTGGTGACGATAATTCCTCATGAGTTTGAACGTGGTGTCACTGCCTGTTAGGGCTTACGTCCAATTTACATCTTCACACATGCTGCGGCCAGGTCAGGAGATCAAGGCCTCATTTTAGCTGCTAACAGTTTTTTTTTTTATCATTATTAATCAAGCAAATGTATATTTACACGACTTAAATTAATAATAATATAACATGATAACATTTTAAATAAATATTTAAGACAACTGTAACTGACTGTATTTAATATGTTATTGTCTGTAGTAACACTTACTATTGGTTTCTTGAAATAGAGTGTGTTTGTGTGTGTGTGTGTGTGTGTGTGTTTAGTACATTGCCATTCACTCTGCATGCTTGAAAAGATGTTGGGAGGGTTTGGACAAATTATTTCCCAAAAGAGCTACTAGTGTATATATAAAACATATTACATGAATTTTTTATAATCCAGCATTAATACTGTAGAGTATTAAATACTGTACAGTATTTACGCTTTAGTTTTAGTTAGTATAGTTTAGTTTAGTGTGTATATACATATATATTTTTCTTTCTTTTATGATTGCACTATGTCTGTGTGAAACAGTATTTCAATGCACGGTATACAATGAACCAATCTTGAATCCTGAATCTTGAATTAACATTACAATTTTTTATCTTTTTAAACTATGAATGAATAGACTGAACCTGTCAAATAACCGTGCAGGATGAAAGCTGTGTGAAGTTTTGGTGAGTCAGTACTTCCCCTTTAGTTTAGTTTGCTCTGATGGGAGAAAGGTGGTTCTCTAACAAGCGGCAGTTCACCTCCGCTTCTACCAGGCCACTTTTTGTCAACACAGATGAGCGGGGTGACATTCGGCGGAGCAGAAACATATTTAAAAGCGTTTAGCTGTTTGCATTAATGCTGTCGGTTATGACTTCTTATATCAAAAGGACACATGGATTTCCCAGATGCGCACTTAGACATAAGCCACCATTATCTTTCTGCTTGAGCAGCAGAAAACCTAATACCTTAGTTCAATAATAATACAAAAGGGACAGCTTATTCGGGCCGCCAAAATTATTGCACCAGTTGAACTGGTGCCGTCTCGTTTTCTGTGTACTTTCCGCACAATGAGATTTAGTCAATAAGAGTGACAACGATAGCCTTGCAATTATACCACTCTCTAAACACCTAACATCAGATTAGGGGTCCCCAAAATCAAATAATATGCCCAGTGGGTTAATGATGAATGATTGAGACTTGCAAAACTGTGCTGCAGATACTTAGGCAGAACAGCAGTACACAACACCCTCCTCACGTCGGAGCAGCGGCCCGCCCCCCGTAAATGCTCTTTTTTTCCTTCTCCCTCCCAAGGATGTGGAAAACAAAAGAGGAGAAGGGGGAAAAAAAAAAGAGAAGAAGGAAAATGAAGGACACAGTGGGCTACTCTCAAAGGGGCCGCGTTTGCGCCCCCTCGCAATTGTCATGCAAGCCTGGTTGTAAGTAATAATGTGGCCTTTAATGACAGAATGATAGACCTGCCAAACACTGCTCCTGCCATATACTGTGGGCCTGTCCTCCCGTCTGCAGCCCCGCACATGCCCATCTGGGAGATATTAGCATATCCTCGTCAATTCTCCGACCACTTTTAGCATAATCCATATTTGTTGGGTAGAAGTCCTACAGCAAACCCCTGGTACAGCGGTCATATGATGCCGTGACACACTTCAACCAGCTCACATAACACATGCTTGGGCAGCTAAGCAGTTCGGAAAAATGCAAATGGCGGCCGCTCCTCTCTCTACCTTGTACTTTGAGGGACAAATCCCTTTTGGCAAGACATCTCCGACTGTTGCCTTAGCATTGCTCCACGCCGGCGCATGTGATTTTCATTCTAAGTGCTAAAAAGACAGAGGAGTTGAGGAACAATAAAACCGCTCTCCTGTCAAAGCGGCGGGCGGCTGTGTAGAATACATTGAGGTGTGGAGGCATGTTACCGCAGTCGGCATCAGAAGGCGGGAGAAATAATTCCAACCTTTCCAATAAGCAGTTGCTGTCGGTGAGCTGAATATAAAACGTCAAATTTTCTAAAATCGAATCATCTGAAACATAGTGCTCCATTCCTATTGTGATGCTGAATCATTTGCGCACAGTTTCTCCCTGCTGCTCTGTGCCATGTAACGATACCAGTGCCGGTGCCGAGCACTGGTACTGGTAGCAGGCCCACACGCTCAAACTCCTGAAGCTGGAGGGTTTAGCCCCTTTTTTCCACTCATCACAGCCACCGCCACAGATGATGGGTCTTGCGCTAGATTACGAGCATGAATTCGTAATTCCGCTCCAGGAAGATCGCACATATATTGACGGTTGCTGCCAGATGGATTGAAATTGTATGCAATAGCAAAGAAGTGTGTTTCACACAAAAAAAGAGTGTGCGCGCATGAGAGAGAAAGCAATGTGACAAGATTAACACAATATGTTCACAAAGTCCATCGATGCCATCGAATCTGGGGGGAAATTAGGATTAGTTTGAATACAATGAACCTACGAGCGAATAATGTTAATATGGCAATGTAAGCAACACCTGAGGTATTTCATATTTAACATTAGTAACAAAGGACTGAATTCAAAAACAGTAGACTTAAAATGTCCATGTGAGCAATGGTTGTGACCATTTGGTATTGATATGTTTGCGTGTTATTGTATATCAGAAATTGTCATAGTCGGACTTATTCACCCAAATAACAGACTGAGGTACTCGTGCACGTTCAAATGGACACAGAATGACCAGACGTTCTGCAACTGTTCTTTGTACACATTCCTATTAAAACAGAAACAAATTTCCGAGTGTTGACGGAGCCTTTCTAAGCCGGTCAGCAGTGTTATTCCTACTAATGGAAACCTGTGCTTTTTTCCATTAAAAGCAGGCAATAAATTGTACATTAAAGGACTTCAAAGAGTCAAAATAAGACAACGAGAACAAGATAATATTTACAACTTGAACTTTGGGCATCGGCGCAGTAAATCTTCGGCCGGCCCGTAAATGTGAATACGGTGAAGATCCTAATCAGGGAGCTCAGAACAATATCAACATAGAGACCTTTTAAATTTGGGGGCCTGCCCTTTCTTGCGCAACATTTACTACGCTACACTGGCGGGGGGAAGGCGGAAAAACCGAATCCTGTCGAACGGGTGATCATAAAATTGTCTACCGCCTTTATGGGAGGTCTGTTCCTGTCTGTGGGCGGCAGAAACACACCCGCCCTCTGTCTATATTCCCGTTTCTGGAACGCACACCCTTCAAGAAAGCCGAGTGGCGGTTCCCGGATTCCTTCGTAAAAAGTGCCCCCAAGGCCGACAATTAAGGTTTTGGCTCATGAGCAAATAATTTTCCGGAGCCGTGCTTTGGTGCATGTGCGTTCAGTTTGAGGACTCCTTGTCAGGGTACGGTTGGCAAATATAGAGATTGCGCTGATGGGCGTGAGGAAGCGGTACCTGTCATGGGCCATCATCACATAAGCCTTTGGAGATATCGTCTCTGAGAACTTTTAACCCAGGAATTTCAAAGCCTTCTGTCAGAGCGAGAGCAGAGATGCAGGGATCGTGCCCGTCAGTCGGCAGCAGTCACACGGCTCCGAGCCGGACTTCAGCTCCGCTTGGCAGGCGGGGCCACTGGGGCTGCGAGAGCACAGTCTCACGTCTCCCGCCGAAAAAACGCGCTCCGGCCGGCTCCACGCACCTCTGCAGCCACGGCGCCGGCTGTGAATACATTACCGCCGCGGCTCGGGCGGGAAAAATAAAAGTTTGCGCCACCCCGACAAACAAAAGCCTGCGGCTGGCGGGGGCGCGTTTTAAAAAATGTTAAAGGTGGCCGGCGAGATTTGAAACCTGTCAATTGGTCAGGCCTACGCGGCGCAGCTAGTTAGAGCGCGGCTTCGAGCAATGGCTGGGGTATTCTGGTATTTTAATTAAAAGCGCTGGCCGCGGCTCGGAGCCGTGGTGAGCATATCGAGGAAGCTTCACACACACACACACACACACACACTCACACACTCAATACATACAAACAAAAAAACAAGTCGAGGCTGAGGCCTGCCTCTCACCTGCCGAGCAATTACAGAGCGGGCGCCATTACGGCAGCCATCAGACTTCAGGCCGTCTCCTCGCCTCCTCCTCCTCCTCCACGCACGCGCCCCGGCAACGCAGACAATGAAAATTGCCCAATTTGAGGCAACGGCGGGGCGGAGGTGAGCGAGACCCCCCGCGTGTGCGGGGTACCCCTCCCCGGCCGGTGCCTCGGCGTGAGAGGAGGGTGTCACGCCGCATATCACATCACCGTTTAAATTGCACTGGCAGCGGGCAAGCAGCAGGGGTCACATGAGGGCCGGCGTGGGCCGCGGCGCGGAACGCTTGGAGGACCGCGGCCCGGGCGCCTCAGCCGTCCCAATAAAGACGGAGGCAGGGCCCTGCTTGTTCTTAAACAGACACAGTGGATAAAAAGCCACGTGAGGCCTCTTGTGTGTGTGGGGGGGGGAGGGGGGGGGTTTAAGGGGCGGGGTTACCCATAAGCCAATTGGGATCGATACATCCATGGCTCAGTGCAGCATCTTGAATGAATGAAAGATTTAAGACATTTATTTTATTTTTTTTTATTCAGAATGGACCCTGATGTGATGATAGTTTATTAAAGTATCATACAGAGCCACACAAACACTGGCCACTTCAAACACACACACACACACACACACACCTCCTGTGACTTTACAAGCCTGTCCTCAGTTGGGCAGACAGCAGAGGAAGTTAACAAAGCTAATTAGGGGAGGCTGACATGTTAAAGTGAGCTGCAGCTCGGGAGCCAGCTCTATCACATATGTTTCTTTTGTGGCGGGTGAAGTGGCTCCTTTGTTTGTGAATTGATGGCGTTTCGCTCTGCCGTCCCTTTGGGGAGAGGCACTGACCTGCGGAGGCCTCGACAGCGAGAGGAGGCTCGCTCTGTCTCGGCAACGCCTGCGGCTCCAGCTGTCCCTCTCTCCCTCCCTCCCTCCTTCCCTCCCTCCTCCGAAGCCCCCCCCCCTCCCTCTCCCGCGCTTTATCTCGCTTGCCCGCGCGCGCACGTAGGCCCGGCGAGATGGGCAACACCTGTAAAGATCCGGGCACCCCCTCCGCCCAGGCGCCCACAGGCAGCCTGCCCACCTGCTACTGTGCTCTCTGGGCCCTGCAGCTTAAACGCTCATTTTGTGCCTCTCAGCACGGGACTTATTGATATAAATAGCTGTGCACAAAGTGCACACTCTGTTTTCTCTTGGTCTGGTGCAGGAGGTGTGTGTTCGTGTGTGTGTGTGTGTGTGTGTCGCTGTGATTATATTCAATGTGAGGCTCTTTCAGGGATGGATGAAATATGACTGGGCCGGACAGGGTAAATGACAGTTTCAATTACCATCACAGAAGGTAATTACTTTTGCTGATACGTTTTACAGGCCAACAGAAATAGGATGGACGCCATTTAACATGGTGTCCACAAATAAATATTATTGTTCCAATAACCTGGAATCAAGCCCCTTTGCTTAACAATTATATTCTTAAAATTGACTTTTTTCCTGTTGTTGTTTGCTATTTAGAGTTCTAAGGTTCAATAATCGATAACCAGACACTTAAATTCCATACGTCCATGGAAGGAGGTGCATTTGTGGTGCTATGTCTGATGCGTTGCTAGACAACCACGTTGCTGTAATTGTTATCAATGAACAGAATTATTTATTGAATATTAGTGTATTCACTTGTGCCCTGATCATTTAATAGAAGCAATAAGCCGCTGCAATCGCATCGTTTTCCCAATTTTATTGCCCTAACCCGTGGCCCTTAATAACTTCACACTTAGCCTTTAATAACTCTGCTTCTTTGCTCTACATGTTGTAGACAGAACGTCATTAAAGAAGTCACAGTTCAGTTCATTATTCATTTCCAAAGCATGGGTCTATGTTTTTATCAATAGCAATACATAAACTGTGCAATTTCTGTAAGCATACCGATCATTTTTGCATTCCTTCTTGCATTAAAAATTACATCTTCGCATCCAATCCTTGTGACCACATCAACTATGGCTCTACAGGAATATGTGAGGACAGGGCATATAAGAGCATAAGAGAAAATGGTTTTATTGGCGTGTAAACAAAGCACGGGACGAGTCCATCTCTTTCAATCACCTAAACCTATATGGCAACAGATTAATCTTCCCCCATTAAGATGACAACACAATTTGCTGAGAAGTTCAGTGTAAATAAATACCTTGAGGAAGAGATAATATATCAGGCAGCTGGCTTGGTTCGCCATTACCGCGGGACATTTGTTTCCATCCACGCTGCGAGCCATTCTGGGGGACGGCGTTCGTCTCCGCGAGGTGAAAGCGAAATCCTGGGAAAATAAGAGCATTTGGGCACTCGCACATTAACTTTCATCACAAGAGTCATTTCAACCACGCGGAATGGAGGCTCTTTCCATGCGGCTCATAAAGGCTCGGCTGTAATACACTGCCTCCAGTTTTAGGGGATAACAGTAGTTTTGTCACCATTAGCCATTACTGGGGGCAGCAACAACAACAAGAGCCCATCTGGTGACTTGCCTTTCCATGTCTCAGCAATGTCAAAACAGAAGGCCATCCTGGGGTTGGTTTTTATCTCAAAATGGCCTGTAGGGGAAGGGGGGGGGTTTCCCCATATATTTAATGTGTTTCCATGTCATCTCATACGTTTGGTTTGTTTTTTTCTCGCTGCATCTCTGGCTGTGCTGAGAAAACAAAGCGCCGCAGCGAAGTGGCCGCATTGATTTTGGAATAACTGATCTGATGGTTCCTCGTGATAATTGACAATTATCCCTGATTACCAGACAGAGGCTCAGAATCGGTCTAGGTAAATGACCAGCATTATGGGATGTTGTACAATGGATGAACAGAGGTAAATCAATATGGGTTTTTTTTTTGTTGTTTTTTTTTCCAAAGCTCACAAAAATCACACACGACGCAGTGCGGGACTCCATTTGGCTGAAAGAAAGAAATCGTCCCTTATGCGCAAAGGCACAAAATGGCAACCAATTAGACAGAGCCATTACGCTGTGAGTCACATAAACGGGAGCGCGGCGTGTATATGACCTCTGCTGATAGGCTCCTCTGATTTCTATCAGACAGATGTAACTCATTGCCACTTAATAAATATAGAGGCCCAGGGGATGTGGGCTAAATGGTTCTATTAACTTGGAAACATGTCAGCCAATATAAAAAGCAGCCTGACCCTATGAAAGGTCAACTGTGACATGCATGTTTACTCAAGGAAACAACCGGAGGCTGGAAGGTCTCATTTTATATAGTGGCTTAGAAAAATAAAAATGAGGGGGGCAGGGGCGAGGCCGGGCGCCGAAACGGTCGGGATTATGTTTGACCGGAGCCTTTGTTCAAACAGACTCGGCGCTCAACGTTATCACCCAGCCTCCTCTTAGGGAGAGCACTCAAATCCTCGCGGCCCGCATCAAAGGCTGAGGTGGAAGAGTTAAGCGTTTCATGTCTTTGCGGCGCGCGAAGTGCCACTGCTTAGCATGTTTTTACTTTTTTTCTATTATGTGGGCGGGTCGTTGCGCTACACGTGCGCACGTGCATTCTACACGTTAGAAGCCTATTTATATGCATGCACATATTTATATGCATGCACATAGAGAGAGAGAGGTTTTCTTTTTTGCATGGACAGTGGCTGGCAGCCATTCTCCCGCTCTTTGACATGAGTGGTGAGTGGATTCTGTGCCGCGTCGACTGTCCACCTCTGAGCCGCTGACACATCTACTTCCGGCAGTGTGGTGGCGGGGGGTGCCGCGCTCGTCCTCATCACACATCAGCCGGCGTAGCGTTTAATCAGCTGATCAAAACGTTCGCAGGGTGGAAATTTGCTTGCGTGGCGGGCATATTAGGAATGCAGTCACAGCGTTAACTAGCATTAATGAACTGTTTGCTTATGCCGTAATAATTAACTTCCATTACATTACTTTGTGTGATTACTTTCTTAATTGCCTGAATTATGCATCAATTTAATATCTAATAACCAGTCTCAGGCATTAGACACTGTTCAGAAACAAATTGCAGGCAGTTTCCTGGCTTTAATTAAACACACCAGAATAAATGGAACATTGTAGGATGGATGTCTCGCAGTGATTTCCTGGGTGCTTAAATACTCTATTTATTATAAACGTACATAAAATTCACTTTCTCCTCAGGAAGGCAAACCACAAGATGCCAATTACAGCACGTAAGCTGCTCTCGCCACCACTTTTTTCTTTTAAAAACGTGCAATTCAGATTAATACATTCGAACTGAGTGAGATTCAGTTTTGCATTATGCAAATAAGCTGCCGTGTAAATTTTTTTAAACTATGTCTCTGTTTCCAACTATTTAGTCACAAGGAGGGTTTTGTTTCTTGATTAATTATTATTGTTAGGAAGCAAAACTCCCACTGAACCACTGTGGAATTTCACTGAAAAAAAGATGAAAATACCAGTATGGAGGAAAAACGTAGAAAACATAACTGGTCTGTTAAAAAACTATATTAACATTCCGACACTTACACATTATAAGCATTAATACAGCATGTGAAGCAACCATGGTCATGGCTTCCTTTCCTGTAAATAAAAGAATAAAGGTCGCTTTATTTTGTGGAGTGGGCTTCTATTAAAATGTCAATTGCTCCTTAAAACAAAGTGACCTTGCTGTTTTATTTTACCGTGGCAAATTAATAACTGCATCAGAGCGAGGGTCTCATTTTTCTTAATTATGTGCAGTTCAGTAAATAAAAAGACACGTCCCATTTGAAACGTTAACACCCCCACGTCTGAAATTGCAGCTGATTAAGGCCCCACCCTTAAACATTAAATCATTATAAGCTCTGACACGGCCCTTTTTCTGCTCCTGTATCTTAATTTTCACCCAATTCAAAAAGTGATACATTCACATTAAGAGGGAAATCAATAGCCCTGTCTGTATTTCGGCACATCTGACTCCTCACCATGCAGCCACAACCCGCTCCCTACCTGCCTTTAACCTACCACCCCACATCCCCCACCCACCCCACCCCAATTGGAAGCGGAAAGGAGGAATGGCATAAAAATGTATGGGATTGAAATGGATGCAGGAGCCAGCCAAGCCATCAAAAGTCTGCCATGGCAGCGACCTGGAGCTACTTAACTGATCTAAACTCATGCAAATCCGCTGCTGGCTGGTGTTAGGCCTGGCAGCATCATTAGTCTTGGCTTTTTAAATGATCTCCAGGGCTGGTGAGGGCTGGGAGCTGCTAGCAATGCAAGGTTAGACAGAAAATCATGGCAGCATGTGGATGCCTCACAGACCTCATGATAGTTTCCGTCTGTCATTATTTACGTCTGACTAGACGCGTCATGTCAGCTACCTAGAGAGGCACTTTTAACGTGAACACCCCCTCCCAACACACACACACACACACACACACACATCCCCCCTTCTTCTTCTTTCGCTTTTGCAAAAGCAGAGTGGGATACCATTATTTCTCTGCTTCACTACACTTAGGTGAAGCTCACCCCCCATCCCTCAGAATCAAAGACAGAATCCGCCAGCTATTATACATGCTTGTGTACTTACGGTGAAAGAGTTGACACAAAACAGCCTCATTCCATGCTTAAACTGCATCTGCAAAGGGGCGTGCCCATATATTTTTGTAAAAAAAAAAATTGTGTGACTTACCATGAAGCCACAGTGCCACATACTCCCAGTTACAGCAGCACCCAAGTCAGCGCTGTGTGCAGCCACCCAAAAGGGCTGGAATACACAATTTGGGTACAACATATGTAGAACGTTCGGATATAATCATATCACAATTAATTTCCTTATATATATGCACAGCAAACAACTGAAGAACAAAGAAGGCTGTTTATCTATCAATGTACTTAAATATTGCCAACTGGCAATATTTTGATAAAATATTGATACTATATTGATGTACTATTAAAGTCATGTGACTGGCTATTCTATCAAGTAAAGGAATAATGTGAATACTGCAGAATACAGACAAAACTGTAAAAAAGGGGGTGGGATACTACACAGTTCCTGCTTTGTAAATAATATTCTAACAGGTTTGCCATTAATATATGCGAACATCTGTATGAACATATGCAAATACTGTTATTTTTCTGCTGCACATTAATTTCACAGCATAATATAAAGGCTTTTTTGACAAATACTGTTATCAAGTGTTGTAATGTATAAACTACACTATTGAGGACCAATTGATCTTGGCAAGACAAAGTAATGACGAGTGCAATGGTGTAATGATGTAGCTTCGGTGAGTCTCGACAAACAGGCCTGCTTAGCCCATTTATGATTGTGGAGAGGAAGCAGCAGCTCCTCAGCACACGCTGTCCATCCTGGCCAACACTCATGACTTTATGTAAAAAAAAAAAAAAAATGATATGCTTATTACAACACATGCTATTCAGACCCAACCACTGTGGGTGGATGTGACGTGTGCTTTTTAGTGCCAACTTGAAGCAATGGAGAACATCAGGAAAGACATCCGATGTAAACTCTTGCCAATGTTCTATGTGTATAACCAGACCAGATGATTCGCTGCGGCGACCCCTATCAAGAGCCGCAAATTACAGGGGGCAGTGATTACAGGGGCACATATTATAGTGACATTTTTACTAATAGAAACATAGTAATGATATTATAAGGTCAATAACTTGCAAATTTCATCATTTTAAAAAGTTTTCAAAAATCGGAAACATGCTTGAAGGCAGCAGCCACATTAAGCTTTTGTTGGCATGGAGATTTCTGATCATGAATTTAGTCCAATAAGGACAAATGTGTAAAAAAAAAAACACACACATACACAACAATTTTACAAATCCATTCTTATCCGTGAAATTCCATGAAATATGAAACCAATCAGCTCACGGTTTGCTGGACTCCACTTAAACTGCAACGAAAACGGTCGTCCCGTGCTATGCTGTGTCCGACTAATGGACACTGCTGTATTAATTTTGTTACAGATAAGCAGGCAGGACAGCCAAAACAAGGCAGGAAGGCAACACATGGTCTATGAATTATGCATATTATATTACCATAGCCCTACACTACACTATATTGCAAAACAATGGGGGCAAAAAAATTGCAGAAGGAAGATATTGAAAAATTTCCCACACGGTTCTCACCCTCCCGTGATGTAAAATGTCATTTAGGCCGCTGAGTAACAAGCGGGCCCGTGTGAGGTCTGCACATTCACTTCCACCCATTTCAGGAAAAAATCATGTAAACAAGTCCGCAGTAATTGAAACGAGGGGCTGTACGGCAGCCAGTCAGGAAGCATAACGTGGAAAAGTGACAAGAATTTTCTCATTGATTTGTCTTTGGGGAATCAAAGGGCGGCAGCAATTTTCTTAAGCCAACGAGGACCTACACACCATCTACGTCACTAACTATTATTTGCAATCATGCTGCCCTTAATAATCCGGAGTGGAAATCATTTTTTTTCTTTGTTTTTTTTTGGTTTTTTTTTTTACCCAGGAGTCTCCCAGGAATTCATTGAAATGCAATTCACAACAAAAGCATTTTGTCACCAGCGCAAGTTGAATCTATGCCCTTTTAACATCCAACTCTGGCACTTTAATTCTTATTCACACTGATACACTTTAGGAAGAAAAAATAAATGAATAAATAAAATAAAAAAACATACATTGCATTTGAGGCGCCTGACATTTTAGGTAATCCAGTTGTAGTAAAAGGACTTCAGGGTCATGTCAGATGTGGTCCCCATAATTCTGAAGTAATTAACACACCGGACTCTTGAATCTGGGTGACAGAGGGAATGGTGCTGCCTCTCCACGAGCCACTGCGTCGCCGATCATACAGCCCTAACTGTCGCTGGACACCTAATGACCTCTGTGGCTTTAAATCAACTCAAACATGGAATTAAGGGTGAGCTTTTAATAACGCTTTAGGAGGGTGTCCCTCCCCTGGTGGGGGTGGTGCTGTTTTGGGACAAATTAGTGTTGACAGAAGACACATAAAGCACGAAAATCACCGGCCCCCTGGGACAGTGGAGCCACATAAGGCCTGTGAAAAGAACACTCCAGATTTCACTTGAGATGCAGGCACCTTTCAACCGGGCAGGGAGACCCCCGTAATCAACAGACCAATCAACAGACCCCCGCAAACTAACCAATATAAAGCCGCTAAATGGGGGTCGAATTAAACAGCTGATATCCCAGATTGCAGCTTTGTTTTGTCTCCCACTGGACAAAGTGGATTTTGCTCCAAACCAGACTACAAAGCGGAAGTCTTCCGGTTCCAGGGGCGTTTTTTCCCACCCTACCAGTGTCGGCAACATGATGGCCGACTCAATACTAATAACTGCTTACATAACAAAGAATAGACAGAATATGAAGAATTTGGGTTAAATGGAATAGTTCAGCCATTTCAACATGCTTTTCAGGTATATTTAGATTTTAGTCTAAATCATCTCAAGTTCTTTCTAAAATCTGTCAAGTTAGTAAATAAATAATTGTAAATGTAATTTACAACTAAATGTTCAGTGGAGAATTATTTTTTTTACCGTGTATTACAAAGCCGCCTAATCAATAAGTGGTTAGACTGCTATAATAACCTTCTTTCCAAAGTGGCGCTGTACAATTGCATGTGCAGGGTAATGGGGATGTGTATATGCGTGAAATAAAACTTTCTATAATATAAATATTCAGCAAGAATATTTGCCATCAACAATATCTCAACGAAATTCAACTGGTGTAAGGTTTTCCAAAAAATTAAAATACCTTTTTCCTTCTGGAACAACCGCAGTTGTTTTTGTTCTTTCAATTCTTTACATTATCTATATTTAAACCATCACTGCTCAGATTCATCTACATTTTGTCTATGAAATTTCGACTTATTTTTGTCTGAACTCACCTTTTCACCTTCACAAGGCTTTGGCGTGTCATTTCTTACTTGCCCACCCCATCCTGATAATATTATGCTCTTTATAGTCCGTTCAGTACTGAGCTCTATGGGTCATAAATTACAGGAAACAACTTGAAGTAGTGATTACAGGACATCAGAGGTTTTAAATCACTTATTAATTCTTGGCAGCCATGGAGGAGAGCTCTCAGCGCAATTAGGGCGGCAACGTTAAGAGACGAAAGTGGGTTACCCTTTCCCCAAAGAATATGACCCCTGAGTTATGCACTCAGGTGCAGAACAGAAAAACACTTTTTTTTTTTTGCCAGCAGTTTTCTTCTCAAGCCGCAACCAACAACTCAAACACAATTCATTTTGAAGTAAACTAAAATTAAATCTGCTCATTAACAGACGGGCCATGAGACATACAACAGATAGTTCTGCTGGGTGGGGGACACTTGATATGGGACAATGACTCTGTATGCACATAGAGTTCCAGGCATACGCCCTGAAAAAATCTATTTACTTAATTTTTTGTTTAGTCCAAGGCCACAGTAGAGACCTCCAGGAGACAGAAAATTCTAACTATTCTGCAGTATTCTCCACACATCCACTACCAATAGCTATTATTTAATATTAAAAAAAAGTTAAGCGTTTTAGTCCAAATGCTACATTGAACTCCAATACAGCCAATATTCAATAAACTGTAGCGCAATAACTATAGATTTAAATATTTTGTGGAAGTGCACCACCCGCCTTTTTATTAGATTTTTTGTTGACATTAAACCATCTTCAAGCTGTATACAAACAACGTTAAATAGTTTCTATAATCAGGAAATGATGACAGAGCTAGCCGAAGGTCGTTCATAAATTTACTGAATTAATGCAATGTTCTTGCGACTTTGATTCCTTAGATAATCCATGCAATTTAGATCTTAATTCACTGGTTAATACCCCCTCTGAAGAGGCTCCTGTCATGCGCGGGGGATGTGTAAACACACCAGCCAGCGCGTGTCATAAATTAAAAATTAGCCCGCTTTTCCCCCTAAACACTTGTGCCAAATGAAGTCAGATTTATATGCTGCGCCCACCAGACTTTACAGCTCGGGTTGTGACCTTGAGTCCATGTTGATTCCAACGCTAACAGAATTATTTACATTCCTTTTTCCATTATTTCCCAGAACAGACCTGCGTTTAGGACGGCAGCTCCCTTGTAAGACATGACAGGCGCCCAACAGACGTGCTCGTCCACTCCCGCACCAACCCATGATGGCAAATCCGTCATTAGCTGAGCACCGGACTCAGAATTAAAACCATGAGCAAATCTTGAAATGTCACTGCCAAAGTGCACTTGCTCTCATGGAATTCTAGCTAATAGATAGTAACGCATGGTACATAAAAGACGCTTCTTTTCTTTGAAACAGTGCTTTGTTCTTAAGGATCAATTTTTCCCTATAGTCACAGCCCCGTGCTTCCAGTGACGAGCCATTGGACGTCCAGGCGAGTCCAGTCATTTGAAATCTGTGACTAATTTATTATTGAGAACACGAGGGTAGAACATTGAGGCATTTCTCTTTAATCACATCTCTTAGGAATGCGCGCTGAGGTCCAATACCCTGATGTGTTTCCTTTTAAAAAGGCAGGAAAATAAGAGTTTCAGCCCAGGCTTTACCCTAATTCAGATGGAACCGGGGGACTTTGTCGAAAGCTAAGAGTCATTTGCATCTGTGTAAAGTTTATTTCTCTACATCTATTAACTCTGAATAAACCCACCATCATTTATATATTTGCTCGGGCTCGTAAGCGAAGGATCTGGAGCCGAATTCTGGGGCCACGGATGAATAATCACAGGGGCGGAAAACCCAGACCTGGCACCACAAACGTATCCTTCACAGCATCGTAAATCAGGCCCTCAAAGAGGATCATTTAGCCCGGAGCAAAGAGCGCTTGTTTATCAAACAGTTCCTAAAATGGGAGTCGGGGATGAAAACCCTCCCCGTAAATCTGGGTACCTTTTATGTGCTCGTGGAGACGGGCTGGCTGGTTTGAGGTCTCGCTGACTTCTTTGCCTTTCATGTCAAACCGTGCCCGGTGCATGATGGCTTATACAAGCCCGGGCTTAATGGATTGCAGTTTATAGGACATTATGCTTTAAGGGACCGTAGCAGTTTGGGTCAACAGATGACAGAGGAAGCCTGGGTCGGGGCAATCACGAGCATCCATGACTTCGTAACCAAGCTGAATGCATAAAATCCGTTTGGAGTTTGGAGAGGAGGGGAAGAAGACATCCGGGGCGGAGTGTGATGTTACAGGTGGCTTTGTTGTTATTTGCTCTCTGATGTATTGCCAAACCGCTAAACCCCGCGTGATGCATCAAACGCACAGTGACTGATTCTGATATCTCAATAACCACCTGGTTGCGGCGCAACACGTCACACCTGCACTCCGATACTCTTCCCGGGTCTCACTGGAGGCTCGGTGCACCTGCCTCATACATTTCCATCATACGCAGGGAGCGTGCACGCAGGGACCGCTTTACATACCTGATTACATGTTGACAAAGGTTGTTGGTGTTTTAACCTCATTTCAGTGCAAGAAAGTAAAAAAAAAAACGAATGTTAAAGAAATGCAAATTAGTGTTCTTGTTGTGCGTATTGTTCTGTATTGTGACCAATGCCATCATGTTGTTTCCTGTTTTGTAACTTTTTGTAGATTTTTGTCAGTTCATCATTGCAGTACTCAGATTGCACATGTTATGCAAGGTACTGAGGTGTGAAGTTTTTATAGTGTACTTATTACACTTCTCCTTCTATGGTTATGTATCTGCATAAAGAAGGCCTACACATATATCAAAATGATGCCATGAATGTAGCAAAAGAAAATCTTTTTTTAAATTATAATTAATTCATTAAAACATTAATGTTGTTATTAGTAACATGTAGTTACTGAAAAGCAAGCAGTAGCTGTCTGTGGTGCTGATTTCTGACAAGTAAAGAGGTTCATTTATTTCATCAGGAACAATGTATATACAAATACAATCATTCATGCTTATGCAGTCTTACTTATCATTCAAACAGAAACAACAGGTGTGTTTTAATCATGTTTGAGGCACATTCACCAAGGTTTTCAAAGTGAAGTGAACAAAGCACTATCATGGATAATTCAATGTGTCTTCAAATACATTTACACAGTTTATCAGAGGCCCTTACTCGTAGTGACTTACAATCAGTAGTTACAGGGACAGTCACCCTGGAGACACTCGGGGTTAAGTGTCTCGCTCAGGGACACAATGGCAGTAAGTGGGGTTTGAACCTGGGACTTTGTGGTCTGACCTAAAAGATATGATGTCACTATTAGCATGTGAATCAGAGTCAGGTATATTTCGGTAAAAGACATGCTAAGCACTGATAATTTGAAAGAGGGTGTGGTAGAGATTTTATACAATTGATATTAGGAATCTAGATAATGGATGGAAACATAGTATTAGCTGGACTGGGGTGGTAGGAGCCTAGTGGGTAACACACTCGCCTATGAACCAGAAGACCAAGGTTCAAATCCCACTTACTACCATTGTGTCCCTGAGCAAGACACTTAACTCGGAGTGTCTCCAGGGGGGACTGTCCCTGTAACTACTGATTGTAAGTCGCTCTGTATAAGGGCATCTGATAAATGCTGTAAATGTCAAATGTAAATCTAATTCATGTAGAATAAATAAAGTAACTGTCAGTCTCACCCTCTTCATTCATCAAAATTATGAATGAACACATGTGGAGTTATGTACTTAACAAAAAGTGGAGACCTGACCTCCACAGTCACCGGACCTAAACCCAATCGAGATGGTTTGGTGTGAGCTGGACCCCAGAGTGAAGGCAAAGGGGCCAACAAGTGCTAAACACCTCTGGGAACTCCTTCAAGACTGTTTGAGAACCATTTCAGGTGACGACCTCTTGAAGCCCATCGAGAGAATGCCAAGAAAGGGTGGCTATTTTGAAGAAACTAGAATATAAAACGTGTTTTCAGTTATTGTAAATGGCCTGTACTGTACATCCAGAAAATATTCTTGATACACATAGAATAATCTTTAGTTTTTTTTGCCAACCTTAATTTGAACTAAATCAAGTTCATTACCGAGTTCATACTTGCCCCATTTTATCACCTAGTTCCAGTTTATAAGTATTATTCACTTTGGAGCACCAGCGTCTGGGTCATTAAGCTTTAGGACAGAGCACATTGAGATGCTGAAATTCAGTTTCAAACTCCATGTAACAAGGGAACACCAAGACTTCAATTGATCAGCAAATTATCGCATAGCCCTATCCTATCAATTTAGTGTCTGCTAAGGTTCCATTACTGAGTTGACTAAGCTGTGTTCAATTCAACTAAAGGAATGCAATATATTAATGTCTCCTCCCCAAAGGTGCTTATTAATTTTTAAACCAATGCAGGCAATTCACCAATAAATTAAAAAGCGCTATGCACAGACAACAATTGGACTTTCCTACAATATGTTTATAGGATTGTTGGAAAGTATTATGGACAGTACTGCTTTCTGAGGCTGTTGGGGGTATTTATAAAATTACACAAAAGTCCAGAGCCTCTTAACAGCCAGTTTCTGGAAAGCTCCGGTTATCGCACGGGGTGCACCGCTAATTAGCAAAATTCACAAGTCATTTGCTTCCTCCCCGCAATTATGCAAATGCTCCTTCACGTGTGATATAACTCAAAACAAAACCATAATCTGTGACTTTGATCCAAAGCAGGTGTTTCATACTCGAGCACATCATTATTCAAATGATGTGCCACTGTAGTGCACTGTATTTAATCTCACCTCCGAGAGCTAAATCCATCAAATCGTGGCGTGGCGCCGGCGAGCGAACGCGCTGTTGCTCTACCATTTTTTGCGCCGATCGATTTATGCAAGGAGCACCCTGTTTTCAGACAGGCCGTGTTATCAGTTCCTTTCTGATGGCTCGCTTTCAGGCTCGGACGGGCGGGCTTGACAGGGCCCATTGATCGCTGGCTGATAGGAGCAGGATGCAGGCAGGCAACGTGCAGGGGTCAACCCTGGGAGCGTTTGTCGCTTTGTGTCCCTCTCTGTCCTTTCACAGGAGGGATACAACATAACGGGGGCATAACCTTCATGTTAGGGAGTAGGGGGAGGCAGCGGCATGATAACCCAGAGTGTCCTAATTATGGTATTCATGAAAAGATGAAACTGAGTGCAATCTAAATCTGTAGCTCCGGGCAAAATCAACAGCTCGGCATTACGCCGTGACCCCCGCGTGTATGAAGGATACAGAAGGCATGCTGAAAGTTTTGCCCTTTTTTTTTTCCTCCAGTCCCTCCACAACCCCCCTCTCTTCCTTCGCCCGCCACAGTGAGGGAATGAAGTGCATCGATTGCTTGTGATTATTAACTAGACTGGGATAAGCCCTCTCCTTATTATGCAGATTACTGAGGCTCCCTGCTCCAGCATATTGTACAGATGCAAGGGAGCAGCTGCTCTTACAGATGGCGGGTACACGGATCTATCATCATGCCTCCATTGTCTCCACTCCGATTGTTTTGGGGGACAAGAGAACTGCATCAAAGAGAGACCGACTGCAATGAATTCAGAGAGAGAAACGGGAAAAAGCATGCAGCAAATTTATACACCCGAGGCCCGGGAAGGGAGGAAAGCAGAACCCCACCACTATTTCACATGTACAGCCACAGTGTCGCCACTCATGTATACCGCACAGCAAATCTGTCTGATGCAGCAATGTGCGACAAACATATGTTGTTTTTTTTAATAGCTGCAAAAACAGGAACGGGGTGTGGGGTAAAAACTAATTTATCTCAAATGAACAGAATATCATTAAATTTATATTTAAACACAGTTCATTTATATTCCTACTCAGTTTGGTACTTTGGCACTATTAGACTCCTAGTCTTAATTGCATGCAATTAAAAGCCCATGCGCAAGTTACAATGCGCTGTAAAAATGACCGCACCCGCAAGAACCTTCAAGGACTTCTTTATGTCACAGCAGTCCACAGGCAGGACACAGTGTGCGTGGATATGCAGATATACGTTGTCAGATTTGCCCTCGGGTGGAACCCGCGGTTGTCCGTTTGACTCTCGGCGCCTCCCGCTGAGCGCGGACCGAGATCAAGACACTACAACCAGAGGTACCTCCCCAGCCCTGATCAAACATGACACGCCACTAGTGGGAATTACATGCTGATTGTACAATAGAGAAGGTCACACTTTAAAACACAGTCATGGTTTAAGTAAATGCTATGGTTAAAAAGGCTAACGTTGCCTTCAGCCCTTTGGCAGCGGGCGCAACTAACACGTGTGGCTCCAATTGTTTCATAGAATTCCAGGAGGATGGGCGACTGGATTTATATTCTAAAAGGGCACTGGTGTTCAGTGTTCTCATGCGACTGTGATGGTGGAATCTTTTGGCACCTACGAATAACCATGGCCAAAGCCTCAATTTAAAAACCAC
This sequence comes from Denticeps clupeoides, assembly GCF_900700375.1. Lineage (NCBI taxonomy): Eukaryota > Metazoa > Chordata > Actinopteri > Clupeiformes > Denticipitidae > Denticeps > Denticeps clupeoides. Next base: position 15,424,011 of record NC_041715.1, read on the forward strand.
CACACCGTAGCCCATGTGCACGACTAAAAACAAGACATGCAAAAAAAAAATCACCTGGTTCACCAGGATCCAGACTAAGAACTATCGTGAATCTTAAACTGCCACAACAAAACTGCCAGTGCAAATGTAAATATGTCTGAAAGAGGAAGATCTCAGGTATACAGACAGAGAAGAGTCAAGGTGCATGTCTTCCTCAGGAGCAATGGTGGGTCTAGTCACTCATTCATATCACTTAATCAGATAAATAGAACAGTAATAGTAAAATGAGATGTATCCACATTACAAGGATTTAGTAATACAGGAGCATTGTTTTGGAATAATAGGATATAACAAAAAATCTTTAAAAATGACATAAGAAGCATGCAGCAGACTGTGGGTTACTGTGCAGTGTTTATGATTGACATACAGACCTCTGCTGCACACTGTCTACCAGATAATCATATGCTAAATTATGCAGAAATTAATAATGTATTTCTGTAAGGACTGGCCATTAAATAATTAAGCTTCAACAACAAGCTTTAAATTACTAAACTCCAGCTTTCACATAGGCTGTGGACCTTTTTAATTAAATCATATATAGGATCAATGCTATGGATACTGATAAATCAGTGTTTTGTCAAATACGTTTAAAATAACTGAAGTGACCTTTAAAGCGAAGTGTGGTTTATATATAGCCTCTTCATTTAGACACTTAAGTCTGAAATCGGTTTATTTTTTTAAATGTTGTGTCTTGTTTTTTCCTTTTTCCTCAGCCCAACCCCTGTAACCACTTAAGGACATTCCTGTATTGTAATGTCTGTAAGCACAGCACACAGTCTTTTGTTAAAATTACACAATGACAACAGGGTGGTCACAGCACACTAATACATCCAGACATTTCCACACCAAACTAACAACCCGGCCACTTTAAACCCACAAATTAAACAAAGATTTCCTCGGTGGACACTGTCTGCGGCTTTCTTAATCTGGTCCACAGGGACCAGGATCTTCTGAAGGCCTGTGACACGGACCCTAGCTGTCATATGTTCTAATTTAGTCTCAGGGTTTACATAAACAGGAGACAGAATGAGATTACAAAGGCAAAGAAATAATCAACATTTCCCACATACATAAAAAATGATAATCATCATCCCTAAAAATAACAGGAAACAACAGAGGCCATGAATAACGCAAAATAAAAAAGAAACATATAATTGAAGGTACCCACTTATTCAGCCTAGCTTTTAAATGCTTTTAGTACACCCAAAGAATTACTACAGCAGTGGGCTATATATTATTCCCTGGCAAGAACTTTTTTTCCCGGTTTGCAAAAAAGACAAAGATAAACTGAAAGTCTTGCACTCGGTTCCCCTGTAGCAGCTAAAAGCTGTACATCTTATTGTTAAAAACTTCCTCTCGTGGCGTACGCTTTTATTTCCCACTCCATTATGCTCTACTTAAGCATTTTGTCCACCACAAAGCGAGTGCCCTGGCTGTAAGTGGCTGGCGCAACACAAAAGGCCTTCTCCCAGAAGTGCTCTTTAAGTCATCTGTTGTTAAGGCCAGGTCCACATGAGGCCACACTTGATTGGAAAGCCCACGGGGACCGGAGTCACCAGTCACTGGGGCATTGTTAGCGTCTCCAAAATGGCCCGAGAAGAATGGCTGATTATGCAACTACATCCAATGCTACTAGCCGGAATTTGAATTTCTAACAGAACAGATGTTTGCTGGGCACCTCCATGGAGTGTGCATACACAGTTATGCTAATTTGCCAGTGTTTCCCTTCAAGTTAGCTCCGAGTCATTAGAGCACACAACTAGGCTAGATCCTTCTGTCAAACTAATAATTGGCCATTATTGATATTAATTAACATTTTTGCACCCTATCTCCCTCCCTTGACCTGGTATGTGTTAGTAAATCTAGTTAGTGTGGGCCATTAAGGCACGGAAATCCTAGGGACCCAGCAGTAGTCACGAGCCATTTATCAGAAAAGAACACAAGGCCAATTAGCCAGAGGGGTAGACAGTTGTCTTGATTCGCTACTGACTACTTCTTGATCACCATTATAAATTGCTAATAGGGCAGCTCCTGCATAGCAGGGAGTCTGCTGGGGGTTGACGCCACCTCAGCGCCTGGTGACAGGTGAAGGCGGCCGGTGATGGCCCTTCCTTGATGAGCCGGGTCCATCAGCTGGTATTTATTACAGCGGCTCATGATGTCACAGCTGATCCTTTCCTCCAGCAAGTCAATCAAATTAATTAGACCCGCAGATTACGAGCCGTCGACAAAAGGGCCGGAGAAGTTTCCGAGATTCTCACGTCTCGCAACAGCAGAAGGCTCACCTATTATTTAGCAAGGGCTGACGCCAACATTTTTTGTGTGTGTGCGTGTTTTTTTTTTTTTATGGCCACAGATCAAGAGATCATAATAGGAGCATATTGACAGATATTTTTCTCGCAATACTCCAAGGGGCTGGCTGTAGCAGGAAAATATATCAAAAGCCTATCATCAGCGCGCGGATCTTCTGTGTAAAATCAATAGTGAGCCATAGATGGCTTGAGTTTTCACAGTTCCCCCTGTCATTTAAAAAGGACTGCAGCACATAGCACCGGCCCTCGGGAGACTTTGTAACTTAGCAACCGTGCAGTTTCCACCAATTAACTAGCTACAATGTTCAGCCATTGTTGTTCCCCCCAAGTTGCCTTTTGTTACCGATATCCGTGCGTGCAAATGTATAATGGACTCTTCTTTTAATTGAATTAATTTAAACAGCTAAAAATCAAGCTTCATAAAAGGTACATTTTGATGATGTCATTGCTTTATTGACTTATTGGTCTTTTCGCATTATGACATTTAAAAAAATATAGATATATGTATATTTATCTTTTTTCTTTTATTATTTTTAAACTTTATTTGACATTGTTACAATTTTGTCCTGAAAATTACTTTACTTTATATTATTATTAAAGTGCAAAATGGGCTATTTTTCTACATTTTCCTTAAGTTCTGAATTTAATGTTTACTTCACACACGCCTTTGTACCAGATTCCTGTTACAGTGTTCATTTATCCTACATTTCCTGCCACTGTTGTAGACAAAGCAAAAAACGTTTGTGTTGTATCCATTATTCCGGCATGCAATAGTTGAGTTTTTTTATAATAAATCACTACAGGGAGAAAATATTTTAACCGTGGAAGCGTGTCATTCATACCATTCAGTCCATTTCAGATTAATTCAATTGTTTAAAGTTTGGGTTGGAGATGTTGAACTTTTATCCATTTACTATAGTAAACATACAGTTTTTACCCTCAGATGGCAAGGCTGTGAAGATGATGAAAAAGGCGCGGCCATCCGCGCTCACGTGAATACGTAATGGGCTCTGCGTTTGCACGTTGTAGCTCAAAGTGAAGGTCCCCCCTGGAGTATTACTCTCAGAGCCCAATTACAAGTTTCATCATCAATCATCAGCGTTATTTATTCAGGAAAAATGAATTTCTAATTAATAACTGATGAACATTATGGCCTTGTAGACTGTAAAGCTATTAATTATAAGCGGCCATGGGGAATGTGTCGGCTACCTACCTGCAAAACATTTGCAGGCCCGATTCCAGTGGCAGCTCAATACTCCGGTCCTCCAAGAATACAGTGTTTAGTCTGAGCCCGTTGAACAATTATTGAGATAATTACGTTCTCAAGCGGCGGCCCAGCTCACATGAAATGCTGCAGTAGTTAAAAATCCGCAAATTGCACCAGTAGCCTGTAGAAACATTACTACATTTCTGTAAACACACCGCAATTCTGGACTTTCGTCTCCGGTCGTTGCGGACACCTTTATTTTTTGGTTGTTGGAGCGACGGTTTCCCCGAACGCAGCTACATCAGGTTTCTCAAGGGCGACCAATAGACTTTTAGACGCTGACGTTTTACAGGGCCCTGGTTACCTGGAATTCGTCCTTGTAGATAACAAATCGTATAAAGAGTGAAATGACCACGACATGTGCCATCGTACCGTGGTTTCACATCATCAACCCCCCTCAGTCCCAGAGCAGCGGCCCATGTCTGTATTAGTATTAATGATGGCGCGGGAGAGCTTATGACAGCTGACCAATTTTGTGGCTCCAGATTCCATGTCGCCGGGCTAAATGTCGACCAGTTTTATGGAGGAGTTTGTTCTGGGTATTTGCACAATAAATGCTCTCCTTTTGAAAACATATTTCTTAACACGGCACGTTTAAATCACTCTGCTAGAGGATTTTACGGTGGAGATAAAACACCGTGTGCAGATTCTCCTCTTTTTTTTTTAGCCTCGGTGTGTTTCTCTTTTACTGCTTAATTGACTTGAGCTCTCCAACCGTGACGCAGTGATGATTCCATCACTGGACCCTCAGGTGTAAAAGTGCTGTATTTCCAGTCTCTGGAACTCATCGCCATGATCACTTCTGCCGGGGTCCTGACCGGCCGAGAGCCAGCCTCCGCGCTTGCAAATCATCCCGTTCCGCTGGCCGCTGCAGAAAGCTGATTGACGGGAACAGGAATTAGCGGCACATTTTTACAGAATGCTTATCTACTCTGAATATTAAGGCGAATGTATGTAGATGGAGACCCTAAATGAGAGCGGTGATCAATACTCACACGTCCCGCTCCAGCTCTCAGCCATCTCCGGATAACGCATGGGCTAAAGCGCAGCATTTCTCTTTTGTTGTCAATGATGAATTTCCGTCCAGTTGGATTTAACCTTGGGTCAGCATATGTTGTTCAGAGATTAATAAAGATGATTGTTTCGATCTGAGAAAACAAAACAGTCATGAAAAAGATGCAAACGGGGTGAGCTTTTTGATCTAGAACCATGAAAACCTCTAATTCTTTCATTTAGACAATGGGAATCACTGAAGCAGGTCTTTAATTTGCATGTTGTTACAATTCAGCACAATTTTTGCACATTTGTGGGCACTTTTTGCATATCTTCATCTCAGAAAATCTATCTTCAACAAACGGAGATGGATTGAGTCATGCATGGCTGTTTAAGCCATCCGGAGTAAATGTAATAAATGTACATGACTATAATGCTGAATTGCAGCTCAGCGTCTTAATCTCCGAGGCTGTTCACTTTATTCGGGACAGAAAGATCTGGCAAGCCAGGACAGCGCATACAGGGCGTGCAAAAGTGTGAAAATCACGACGCGGGCATTTTCCCCTCTCTATTATTCTGTATAGGGATCAGGTTTTTGCTTGATCCTTGCATTTCTAATGGAAGTCAGTGGTCCTTTTTTAACAAAGATTCAGAAAGGCTGAATTTACCAGAATCATATTGTTGACGATTATCAATACGGTTAATGTTGCCTCACCATTGCACATCTTGGTATAAAAATAAAGTGATTATTTTTGTCATTGTGATGCAGAGCAAGTAGAGCACAGTCCTCTGTATGTAACCATCACCCTTGGTGAGCAGTGGGCAGCCATGAAAGCCACGTGGGGCGCAGTGTGTGGGGACGGTACCTTGATCAAGGGGACCTCAGTGACACCCCAGGATTTGAATCTGCAAGCCCTCAATTTGGAGTCCACTTCCTTACCACTAACTAGCGCAACAGGGCAGTGGTGGTGGACCCATCATCCAAAGGTTGCCGGTTCGAATCCTGAACCACCAAGGTGCCACTGAGGTGGCACCGAGCAAAGCACCGTCCCCACACACTGCTCCCCGGGCGCCTGTCATGGCTGCCCACTGCTCACCAAGGGTGATGGTTAAAAGCAGAGGACACATTTTGTTGTGTGCTGGCTATGCTTCACAATGACAGTCACTTCACTTCAACAGGCTTCTTGTAGAACAATGTGTTTAAAGCAGGAACAGTGATCTCCATTTCGAAGACTAGTTTATCGTGTGGCCCCAGACCTTCTCTGGAGGTGAATTGGTGACTCTGAATGGTCTGTAGTTGTGAGTGTGTAAGTGAATGGTGTGTGTGTGCTGCGTCTCGCCCTGGATCTCAGCCTCCCTACTAAAAGAAAGTGCAAGTTGCCTGCAGCCTTGCAGTTTCTCCTAATGCATTTCTTGCTATCCAGCGCTCTGCATTATTATAACCTTTAATTGGTTTGTTTGTGTCCTTATTGACTAAAGGACAGATATTTTTTTTCAATTAACTTGTTTTATACTAAATTCTTCAGAAATACACAATGAAAAAAAATTTTCATGAAATGAATCTTTATAGTTCAGAGTTTTATACTGTGCTGTGAGAACATTTAACAACTGACATGAAACAGTGCAACATTTAACAGTGAACAGTCCATTAAATGAACACTACATTTAAATAAACCGCAGAACAACAATGCACAATTGCGTTGACTGTGCAGAGGGCTTGGAGGAGGACAGGGCACGAGAGCCATGATGACAGATGCCACTCAGTGTGTGTTGAACAGTTTTTACGGTGTGGTAGAAGCTGTCTACTTTCCTCCCCCAAAACTGTTTCTACTTTAATTGTCGGCAAAAGAACTGAACATTTTCATTTAAATTCCACTGGCTTTAGATCCCAAGGTTTGTTTCACTTAAGTAAATAAATACTACAATAATTGTTCATTTATACCTGGCCCGCCCTGGTCTCTGTTATTATTTTCATTTCTATCATTTTAATATTTTTGCAAACTGTAGGATGGCTAGAGAGGCACAGACGAAAATGAATATGATTTGCCGCGTCTTTCACAACATGTTTGCTAAAAGACTCCTGCAAAATGGACATGAGCAAAGCAGCAAATCCATCCCTCTCAGTTCAGCATGTAAATACGAACACATCCACATGCACATTGAAAGCGATCTGGGTTTTTTTTTTTTTTTATTATCATTTCCACATGGTAAAGAGGCGTCGTGATTGATTTGTGGATTTGCCTCCTTTTTTCCTATCCATTTAAGACAAAAAAATGTATGGAAGCAATCTAGCAACAGACATTTTGGAAAATCTATTTGAAATCATTTCGGCTGAAGCCCTGGCAGTTTGTCTTCTGAGGGGAGAGGAGCAAAGGATAATTGTCTGCAGTCTAGTAAAACACAGAATAACCGCCATCACACTTGAGTGAGCTTATAGCCAGCCAGTCCCATGGCCTCAAGAAGATAGAGCAGTTAATGTTCCCTTTTATTTTAGAGGATATGTCACTTGTATCACAGATTTATACCATGATACAGCAATTTCGTCCAAACAGATGGATAATGGTGTCAACGGGGTGGGGGGGAGAGAGGGGGGGTGCCATGTTTTATTGAGTTTAGCGCAGATTATTTAGATCGGGCTCGCGTTGAACAGGCTTGCCGCCGCCTTTTCCTCTTAATCCCCCTAATCTCAGCGGTATTAGATTTGATCATTTTTGTTTGAAGGAGGAAAATGCGGCAGTAATGACTTCCTAATAGCAGACGCAGGGGATACAAATCCAGGGGACCCTGTTTTGCAGCGCTTCCATAAGCACCACTGATTTATAGAGCTCTTTATGACAGAAAGGAAAATGATCTGCTGCAGGTATAAATCAGGTGTGGAGTAGGAAATTGAACTTAGATATCATCTTGTCAGATGCTTAATGCTCTTCCTCCTGTCACATTCGATAGGGCCAATTTGGAGAATCCTGCAGAGGTAAAAAGAAGACAATTAACAATGACAGTGTGGTAATAGATGAAGCCATAAAATGAACCTGCTGCCTTGTGGGATGTTTTGTATGATATCCACATGAGGCAGTGGCAGGGGTGGTGTGTATTAGTCCAGGCCAACTTTTCACTCCATCCAGCATGGGTAGCAGTAGTGTCATAGTTAAACACCAGGGCGTGATATTAATGATGTGGTAAAGGGGTTCGGAGGGCCAGATGGCACGAATGGGTTCGAGATCTTGATGATATAAGACCTAAAAATTATGACTTTACCAAATCATTTTTCTGTCCCATTGATTTCCCATTCAGTATTTATGGTCGTCACAGACTAAATCCACCCATAGTAACCAATTGGCTATTATACTATTCATCAACTAAAATCATTGTATGGAAGATCAGTGAATGAAATGCAAAGGATTTTGGTTTAAAATCCCATCATCCCTGTAGTGAGAAAAGATGGGGGCAGTAAAAGGTTTTTTTATTTTGTCATCTGTGCATGGCTAGTACAATGTACAGCTAGAAATGACTCTAGTCATGGCAATAAATATTCTGTTCCCTTTTCACTGTCCCGCTTTGGTCGAATTTTCAGCTCAGACAAACACAGATAAGGTCACAGAACCACTTTGTAAGCCCATAAATGCAGCCATAAGCAAATCGGTAGTTCATACCCGTAAGGTGCAGGGAAGGATTACACATGTCAGACTAAACATATATGTACTACATATATGCCAGACAGATATATAAATTGCACCCCAAAAAAAGGGTAGATGGCTTCTCTGCTTCAGGATACAGATAACAAACAAGCGGTTCTTTCATAAATTTTATCTATTTATGTAAATCCTAAGGATGCCTTACCTTATAGCCGAAAGGCAGTTTGAAAACAGTACCCTTTAACACGATAGCATGATGTAACGTAGCAGCAATACATTGAACAACACCGGTGTTAACAGCACATCACCAAACTAGTAGTTTCCTGCACTGTTTAGGGCCGGTTACTGCATCTGGGACTCAGATCCTGCTCGTGAAGAGAACAGAGACAGGCTGATGGAAATTCTAGGCTCCGAACACGTCTAAAATGACAATTTCCACACAAATCAACAGATTTGGCACCTTTTGACCTTTTGCTAAATGAATTTACGCCGCTCACCTTTTATCATGTGACATTTAGAGGCCAAGCGGCCGAGAGTTAATGGCCAGAAATCAAGTGTACAGAACAATTTCCCTGTTTAGACCATCAGCGCAGGCGCCTGTGTAATTCTTTAATTTGATTTTAATGCCTCTCTGAAGGAGATAGGGTGACTATTACGGTATGATGACTTGGATAATGATGCTGTTGTCAACATCCCATGGTGAACTCTAATACCGGGAGCATGTTAATTGCTTTTGTGACACTCGTCTCATTATTTTTTTCCTATTATTTCACACATCCTCTTGGATGAAATTGCCACTTCATTGCCAAATTATAATGTTAAAATGATCCATTTGGAGACTGACAGCAAGACGTCATGTTTAACAGTGGAGGTTCTTTAAAGGACCCATCTTTGGTGTTCAGTACATTGAAAACGGACAACAACACAAAAAAAATGTGTTGTTTTTTTTTTTTTTAAACAGATGAGGAGAATTTTGAAGTGCTCACCCCTAAAGGGAGCAAATGGAAAAGTGACATGCCCGGTGCACTTGTCTGTTTTACTTATTCCGAGCCTCTGTTTCATATTCTGCCTGGAATAGCAGGGTTATTTTCCTCCAGGGTTCAGGAGGGCACGCTCTTTCATTTCTGCAGAAAATTGTTTCTCAGGATTTCAATCTTTGGCTGCTAGATATGACAAAACACAATATCAAGAACACTTATGTTTCTTATCTGCCACGTTTGGGGGGGGTATAAATAAAAGATCAGTATAAATTTGAGTCAAGTGGAACGGAATGTACATGTGAAAGATGAGCATGGAAAGAGGCGCGGACCTCAGGACAGCCCTCCTGTACACTTTGATTCTTGATTTAAAATTACACCGATGCAGCGGCCACGTATGCCATTTGTCATCTTAGAAAATCAATTAGTGACCTTCTGATAGCCAACATACCCCAGAAGACCAGCTGATCTGTTTTTCGGACAACATGCACTTGGTGTCCACGAAAAGGAAGAAGAGAGAAAGGAAAAAGAAATCCTCTCAGCTCTCGTATTGGTTTAGTCTTCCTCTTTTTACGGTATCTGTGGCACGCTGAGGAGCGGAAGGCCTCTCTTGATACAAGCCCTCATGATGAGAGATCTGTTAAGGTCACCCAGTGACTAATTAATGCCACAGTATAGTCTCAGAGCATGTATATGTTCTACAGTCTGGAGGAAATGTTTTAAGAGTTTTGGAACCATATGTAATTCATATGACCTTCTAATTTAATGGATTAAATGGATTATTGTGTAATATATAACCGGTGGCATAGATCAAAATGCATCGCCTGGTATTCTTTTCCAGACACTCCTCTCTTCCTGAGTGTGATCTTTTTTTAAGACCCTTCTCCTATTGCATTGTCTCGGTAGAAAGAAAGACGAAACTCTACGCGGGAGGAGAAAATTGCTTGGCTCTAAATTGATAGGAATTCAAAACACACAAAATGATTTTTTTTACTGACAGTGCAGTCTGCAGTGTCAAATGAAAGAAATGTCATTGCAGAAAATGATGCAAGATACGTGCGGGTGGGACGTGTGACTATAAAGATGGAGCGCCGGGCGCCCAGGCATGTTTCATCAGCGGCTGAGGATTTCCAACATGCAGGCACCCAATTCACCGATGCTTGATCTACATCATATTTGCCGCAGAAAGGTTCAAATGTCCTATTGACAGCGATTTCTCACACTCACTCTCTCTCTCACACACACACACAGACACACAGACACCCTGCTCTGCAATTGTCAGGGGTCAAACTCAAACAGCGCGTGCTGAAATCAGGTGCTACTGTCCATGTGACATTGATGCATTGCTACGTATAAAGGGTCACGTCTCTGTAAACATACATTATCAAGGCCCAAAGACAAATATGCGATGGTGACCCTGCTGCCAGGCCACTGTGCACGTTAAGGGAAAAGGGACCGACGAAGGCAGAGGGCGACACGAGCAGAGATGGCTCTCTCGTTGCAAATGAAGAGGGTCAAGCAATCAAGATCAGCCGGGCCTGTGTGTCACCACCATTATCTAACACTGTCTGAAATGATCAATGAGCTAAAATAAAATGATCACAAGCTAAAATAGGCTGGCTAATGAAAACGGACGGTGTTTTAACACGTTCCCTTCAATGTCCCCGGGTGACACGGCAAATAGAATACGAGCAGGGGAGCGGCCGGGCAATAAACTGGACCACTAACACCCCTAATACCCAATTTCGACAAAAAGAACATGCAGGCTTTTCCGCCACACCCCCCGTCAGACAGTCGGTTAACCATTTTGTGTTAGAATGAGGCACCAGTGACACATTGTGCCGAAGAACGTAATCCGCAAAATGAAAACGGAGTACATTACACATGAAGCTCATTAAAAGAAAGGGCCACTTCATATTTTTTAAAATATTTATTCTCATTCATGTCACAATGGCATTTAGGTATTTTTTTTGCACATGGCCTACATACTTAAAAATATATAGTAAATATTTCATCTGCATCTAAAATAGAAAAAGGCACAAGTTCATGGTAGAGCCTCACGGTTCCTATGAAGAAAATAAATAAAACTTGACACCCCCAAGAATGCAATGTAAACATGTGGTTGGTGTTCCGCTGAAAGGGAAACCCAGATCCCACTCCATACATCTCTATAAGGCACTGTTCTCCAGACGGAAAGACATACAAACATTATAAATATTGCTCGTTACATGAACAGGAACGACAGCACTTCTGCATTCTGATGCAAAGTCTGATACATTCAGTCAAAACTTCTGGCTAATGTGGCAAATCTGCAGACAAACATGAACTTATTATAACTAAAATGTAAGAACACTATCTCAAGTCATGCTTTAAAGTAAACATGTGCTACCTTTTTTTTTTTTAGCAAATTATAACAGCCCATCAAACAAAACAAAACAAAAAAAAAACTTCTCTTTCAAAGTATAAACATATGCTTATTACATAAATGCTGAACTTAATAAACTAAATAATAAAAAGAGAATATTTTATTTGAAATAACCTTGACCATAAATAAAATTTTATTCAACCTCCATGGCAGACACGTTGTGCTCTTCGTCCGATTTCTCTGAAGGGGTTTTTTCCAGCTCTGGGGTTTGAGTAGCGAGTTGTACCTCTGGGGCGTCCTTCTCAGCAGGGGGCACCTGCTCATTCTCGTCTGGTGAGGGAGAAGAGAAGAGGAAAAAAAAAAAAATGTGTGTGTGTGTGTGTGTGTGTTTTATATATATATATATATAACATTACACACACACACACACACCCCACAACGCCAATTAATCATTTATGTTTTGATCAATTAATCAAAAAAATAACCACCACGAAACAGCCACCAGAGGAAGTTAAATAAGAAAGCTTTTGAGTGGCATGGGAAGCTTTACACCCCACCTGAGCCAGACGTACACATGAAAGAGAGAAAAGCTGATAATCTCTCAAATCTGCCTTCAGACACTAAATAAGATCAAGCAAATGTTCCCTTTAAAGGGCCGGATATACCTGGATTTTGCCAAAAGGTGATGCAACAGTGAGACTTGGAGGAAGGTTTTTACCAGTTCATGGGTGGGGAAAATTCTTGCCACAGTACTACATTTCTGAACTCACACACGAGGCATCAAACCATTAAGGACCGTAAACATTTTTAGATGGGATGTGTGGAGACTTGGCGAAGCCTGGACAGCAGATACATCACTAACACCCTGAAATATGACATTTTCTGAATAATTGCTTGGTTGATGCGCCCTAAAGCGCACAGTCTTGCCATGGCTGGTTAAACTAAAGGTGAGCCACACACCTGTGGCAGGAGACTGGTCAGCTTCAGAGGCTGCAGATGGAGGCTTAGGGGCGTCAGGCAGCCGTGGGGCCTGAGGCCGGGTCTTCCTCGCCGGGTTCAAGAAATAACAGTAGGCACAGCGGAAGGCTGTGAGAGTGAGTGTGGGAGAGAGAGAGAGAGAGAGAGAGAGAGAGAGAGAGAGACTGACCCCAATGTAGCACAGCCATTAAATCACAATTTTTTAAAAATTACATATAAAATTTTAATATAAATTTTACAAATGTTACAGCCAGCTACTGGCCTGCTCTTGTTTGCATATTCAATTTAGAGCAAGTGCCTTTTTCTTTTTTTTTTTTTTTTTTAAAAGGCCAGTTGAAGCAACAGCTTTTAAGAGCCTTATGATATACTGTGCTGCCAAATGTTAGAGGGCAAATGAAGGCGCAGTGTTTGATGGAGACTGACAGGAGCGGTTGTGTTTCTCTAAATCTTACCAACGTATTCAAATTCCTCTTTTAATGCCATGCCGTTATGCGAAAGACACTGCTGGCATATAAGGGCATATCTAGGAGAGAGTGAGCGTGAGGGAGAGAAAGAGCACAATCAGCCAACATTTTACTTCACTAGTTTAACAACATTATTAAACTAAACGAGTATTAAAAAAGGTGAAGAATGTAATTACAAGCCCTGCAGCACAAAACGCACCTGTTCTGAGGGCCATCTCCAACAAAGTACTCCATGACCCGGTCCAAAGCACTCCTGTCTCGCGGGAGGATGGGCCTGGTGAGAGGAGGGCCTGGAGGGTGCATTCCTGTAAGAGCCGTACACACGAGGCATTGCTCACTCAGCGGCGAGAGGCGACGAGTAAACAGCTACCAAACGATCCAGTGATAAATGGTTGGAAGGGACGCATTTTAATAATTACTTGGAAACTGACCTCCCCTCTGAGGCACGTGCCAGGGAGCTCCTGCTGTGTTCCTGAGCGGTAATTAATTTAATATAACATTAACAGCCATCATAGGAAAATGACTGGTCATGTCTGGGAGACTTGGCAAAGTCCTCACTTCCCGCTGGTTATTAATTTACCAACATATGGAAACTCTGTGGTGACTCTTTTTGCGTCAATTGCTTTTCACAGCTAATGTTTCAGGGCTCAACCTGTAAAATGGAACTACAGTTTCGCAGAAAAAAAGCACAATACTATTTTATTGAGTAGATCAAGCAATAATAATAATTTACAGCATTACGTGGCCTTTGTAAGCACTCGTTGTTCAAGAGATGTTTTTAAAAAAATACAAAAATTGGCAAGAACCAAAATGTATTCGTTTGGGGGTTAGTTAGATGTCAACCAATTGGCACAAATCAACACAGTCCAGTCATAAATCCTTTTGGACAAGACCTACTAGACCTCCAAAAGTGTGTGTGTGTGTGTGTGTGTGTGTGTGTGTGTGTGTGTGTGTGTGTGTGTGTATCCCAGTGATCAAAAAAAGAAAAACAGTAATCCAATAGAAATTGCTTATACCGTTTCTGTGGGGGGGAAAAAAAAAAAAAAAAAAACAATCACTGTACTTACACCCATATATACTCCCTATGCAAGACAGTGGTTTTCCAGGAATAAAAACAAAACAAAGGCTTTCTTCCTGTCTCTAGACTGCATACCAACACCCCACAAGGGTCTCCCTGATGGCAGAAAACACTCACCCATTCCAGGTACATGAGCTCCAGGAGTGACGGGTCGCCTCATTAGACTCTGCTGAGCAGCCATGGTGGACAGGAATCTTTCTGGAGGTCCGCCAGGGGCCGGGTGCGGAATGGGTCCCCCCGCCGCGGTGACGCCGGGCCCCGGAGGAGGGCGTTGAGCAGCCGGGATGGGAGTCTCAGCAGCCGGAGGTCGCGGAGTGACGTTCCTGTGACGCAGCACTGGACCGGAACAATGAGAACTCTGTTCCAGAACTGGGTGTTGTATTGAATGACAGACAAATGCCACAAAACCGACACACACGCATTTTACCTTGGCCAGTTCTTGATGCTGCTGGGGGGCCAATAGGTGTAGATTCAAGCTCCTTCACACAAAAATAAATAAATAAATGTCAAGCTGCATCTTTAAGGATTGCATTACATTTAATGGAGTGCTTAATAGAAACTTACTATTTTCTTCTTGGAATCAGGATCAAACCTCTCCAGAATCAATTTAGCATTTTTGTAAGTTTCAGTTTCCATCACCTCCTCAAGCTACAGCAGATTTATCAAAAAAAAAAAAAAAAAAAAATCAAATATTATTACTCTTCTCTAAACTGCCTACTGAAGGCTGAACACTAAACACAGACCCAAAATAAAAGCCTTATGCTCTGCTGGAATGGGGCATAGGGCTAATAAATACTAGATGAGATGTTTTCATTGGTTTGACTAAACACAAAATGCTGCTAATTGTTTACATATAATGAAGAGAATAATTACATGCACTACTCCAATAATGGAAAGTGCAAAAATCCATCAGCTATAATTATTGAAAGTTATTAGACATGACAGTAGATGACAAGCAATTTCTCTGATTTATTTCCTTCTAGGACTAACCGCTATTAATTTAAAGACAGCCGTTAGCAAAGCGCTTTACAAATTAAAGACTGAGCCAATTAACCACCATCTGCATTGATTTTAGATTATTTATTTGCCGCAGAAATGATCTCTCTGCAACATTCTAGACACTCGATAAAAGGATAAAATGTAGGTAAACAAATGCAAAAAGCCTTAAATTGGATTGCTTCTTTCATATAGTCAGCAAATAAGAACAAACGCATCTCATTTACAAGACGCCAAAAAGGGCAGTAATCCTATCATCAGAAAGACTTGATGTGACAATCAGGCTTTTTTGTTACAATTTAGGCAAAAATACTTACTATTTTTCTTTTTTGTGATTTAAGGTCTTCTAACTTGTCATCTTAAACAAAACAAAGGACAAAATTATCATTGGAATTCAGATTCTAGACAAAAAGTGTGATTTCATCATCTTACTGTTCCTCTCTGTTCTTCGAGCAAACAGTGCGATCATAAGTTTCCTTAGGAACCATACTCTGTGAAGAAGAAAAAAAAAAATGTGAGCCAGACTGCCAAACCATTAACCTTCTTTCATCACAATGTGAAAATAAAAAATGCGAACTTACAATACTGGGAATATTAAAAAAGCCAGCGCCAGGATTAGTCGTCTGACCAACAGTTCGGGGAGATACCAGAGATAAACGACTACGCAGCAAATCAAGTAGAGAATGGAAGAGTACAGCAGCAGCCTTCCAACCCACAGCTTCAATCGCCGCTGATTCTTTTCGCTATATTCCTCAAGGGATTGAATATCCTGGTCATTTAAAAAAAATAATAATTCAATCAATAATAAAATTTATCAACAACCTACAGTAAAAAAAAAAAAGTTAGCATGTGGGCAGATTACAGTCTCTGATAACTGTTCCAGACTGTGCCAATTTTCTATTCAATACTTTTATTTAGCCTAATAATTGTTCTTTTTGTGTAAATTTCAAATGGGTGTGAGGCCAAGAATTTAACTACGGGTAACGATGTCTGCATTTGACGCTTTCTTTTTCTTAACACAACATGTTGTTACTAGGCATAACTCTTTAATACCATGAACACATTTTTACACACACAGACAGTGATTTTTAAGTATCATTTTAGACAAAAGGCCCCACCCTTCGCTTCTCTTACCACAGAGCCCGCCATCCTCAAAACAAAAACTTCTCGAAAACTCCAATTAACAGCGGGCCAAAAGCATGGTCTTTCTGACACAAGATCTAAATTTGACTTTACATCTGCAGCTACTACAGACATGTGTGTGTGTGTGTGTGTGTCACTCTGGAACTTTCTGTGGCTTTACAGTGTAACCTGATACAACCAAAAACATGGGTGGATTCATGGCTCCTTGACATTTGCAGGGTGAATTACTTGTGGCCGACAAATCAGTCACCATTAAGGCTGAATAAAATTTCATGCATAAAAAAGAAAAAAAAAAGTGTGAAGATACACAGAGACTCTGGGTCGTACCTTGTCAATTCCTTCCAAAACTTCTACAGTGGAGGCTTTAGCCTATTAAATGGAAAGGGCTTTAACATTATTATACATATTTCTTATATAGAGACATGCACACATATAGAAATTCGCTTTGACACAATGAAGCAAAAACTGCACACCGAATAGACGAGTAACGTTTTAGGAGATTCCAATTGCACACATACCCTCCACCGCGACACTGCAGCCCCCATTTCGCCACTCTCTCCTACGATCGCTCACACCAGCAGCCGCACAAAATCGAAAACCTCCACCTGTTGGAAAACACAACTTCAGCCGAGCTCCACGAAGGCATCGCCCTCTCCCTCTCCCTCTTTCTCAAGTTCACACGTGGCGCGGAATAAGCCCCGCAAGCCCTAAAAAACCAGTCCAGGCAGGACAAGGCAGCTGTCGGCTAATGCGCCGCAACAAGACACGGGACTATTTTAGACTAAAGCCTTCATTAGATTTGCTTTCATCACAGCCTTAGCGGCGCAAGCGATTCGCCGCTCTTCACACGGCGCCAGCGGACTTTTAACGTCAAGTATAACGCACAAAATCCAAATTTTTTTTTATATATATATATATATATGCACGTTACGCGATTATTAATAGTTAAAATACTCACTAGCAACTGTGCGGAGGGGAAAGTAGTAGAATCCCCCTGGCTCGCTAGTCGCCGCTGCCGTCGGAGGCTACGCCCCTTTACTATTTACGCCAAGCAGATAAAAGTCTACAGCGTGGACGGGTGCCGGTCCGCCGGCGACAATAAAGCGACAGTAAAAACTTGTCACCGCTTCCCGTTGCCCGCGGCTGGCGAACGGGCTAGGCTAAAACAAGCTAAGCTAAGCTAAACTTGGATCGCTATCAAAAGTTGGCGACTTTAACAAATAAAAGAAAAGACGGCTCTGGCGGGCAATTTCCACAAACACTGGCGACGGAAAAGGGGGGGAGGACACTTCCCGCGAAAGCAGAAACAATAACTTTACACCAAGCTTACCTGCACCAAGCAGTTCGCCCTAAAGTGCGGGGCTTAGCCTGCGCCTGTAGCAAACAGCTCTTAAAGTTGTCGCGTCGGTAGTGTTGCCAGTTCCGGTTATTCTAAACAGAACAGTCTAAGCGACAAATATCTCCTACAGTAAACGATCGATGTGTCTTTGTAAAGGGTCCTTTGGATGTAAGATTTGATTATCGAGGGGGAAATAGATGTGCGGATACGTATTTTTTTCAGCCAGGGAAAATCGCTTGTAAACGACAAACATGGCAACACAGATCCCAGTTCCTTCCCATAACTCTCTTCTGTGGCTTTGTCACGTGGCCGTGGCTTTCGCCTGCTGAAGCTGTGAAACTGCGGGATGCAACTTTCTGGGGTTTTTTCCCCCTGGTTTTAGTTTCTTTTGTCTTTTGTGTTTTTTGCCCTCGAACTACAATACAAATGATCCAAAGAGCTTGTTTATTGGATCCCTACACCAAGTGACGTACACCGTAATGATGTACATTGTTTCTTTTCTTTCTTTGTGTACCACAGCTACCTGAAACTATATAATATATTTGTTTCTAGCCTGTTTGTTTTTTATTAAAATATGAATAATGATAATAATAATAATAATAATAATAATTAGCTCTGCGTACTGTGCCCCTGAAATGCACGTTTCAGCACCAAGGACAGCTACTTGAATTGTTCTGGCATTGGGCATGAATGCTTGATTAACTTAAACAGGCAAGACGTGAATGAAAACGCCGGGTTTTAATCATATTACATTTACAGCATCTGGCAGGCACTCTTATCCAGAGACGATTGCATACGTGCTTTAAGACTCATATCATTGTATTCCCTCGTTTGCTTCACTAGGAACCGGTCTGCAATTATCATTAATTCAATAACTCAGAACACAAGATTTAAATGAAATATTAAAGAACCATATTTCATCTAAGTTTTTTGTCTGAAGAAACCATGCACAGCACACAGTGATGCACAGCACACAGTGACACAATGGCATGTGTCCTCTGCATTTAACCATCCTCCTGAGCAGTGGGCAGCCATGACAGGCGTGATGGGGACGGGACCTTGCTCAGTGGCACCTCGATGGCTCAGGATTTGAACCCGCAGCCCTTCGGTTATGAGACCCCTTCCTTGCCCGCTGGCCCACCGCTGCCACAGCTAGGACACCGGTCTATCAAGCTGCATTGACTGAGCCAAAGAGGCTGCCGGAATATGAGAAACATTCAGGACATAGTTTCTGCAGGACTCTCCACGGCAAGGTTGAGGCAAGGTTTACATTACCGAAGCCCAAAGAAGTGGGAATCCTGAATTCTCCTCAATGGCGTCAGACCTGATATAACTTTTGGTGAGGTTGGATTTATGTGATGAAACTATAGCACAAATCCGATAGAGACAGTTCTCTGGCCTTTCTGCGTCAATAAAATGCAATCATTGAATCAGCGCTGTCTATGGTACTGAATCCTGGGGTCTTTATGAGGGTGTTGTGGAAAGAAAGAAAGAAAGACAGTAAAAAAGACAATATGTTAAAAAAACACACACACACATCCAACCAAATGGGTTTTATTTGGAACAGATGCAATTTCAGTGTTTCGTCTTCATGGGGAGTACATTTGTTTGTCTGTCTGTCTCATAATTTGTTGGAAACTGTAAAAAAAAAAAAAAAAAAACATATGGCGATTCCATTCCACAGAAGCAGAATAAACGCGCTCCATAGGTGTTGGGCCGTGAGTGACAGCGAGTAAGATGCGGAGCTCTACTCACTACTCTACACGCAGGTCACCAGAAACGTTACTAAACAACTACACGTCCCTCCCTAATCTAAAACGGGATGTCGCGCATTTCATTTCATTCATTCCTGGTTTAAAAATAATGTGTTCAACCTGGTTCTGGACATTTTCTGCGAACTGCGACAGATATGTCAATAATAAGGTAAAGATGCGAGGTTTGTGAGTTTTTTTTATTTTCTTCCGTCCGATCGTGCTGCATGGAAATATAATCCCCAACATCACTATCCGATGTCCCGTAATGTCCTCTCTGTGTTGAAAGAACCGGTGTTCGGGCCCCGTTGAAAGCAATTTTCCAGGATAATTGCCAACATGTTTTAATACATATGCATGAAAGGGGGTTTATTATTATTTTTTTACGACAGAGCGACTTTACATGCTTATGTAATTGATTGAGGGGATGACCCCGCTATTCACTACGTTATTTGAGAACCATCAAAACGCGCAAACTTGCAAATTGCCCAGCTTGTATCTGAATTAATACCTCATTCATCATCATTACGGGCTGATAAGTTAATTTAACCATTTCATTCTGCCTTAATGAGCTATAGTTAAATTAATGTCACATAATGCATGAAAGTAACATTTTAACAGAAGCGTTCATTTGGGACAAGCCGCTGTTTCGGGTTTTTTTTTTTTTTGTTGTTGTTTTGTTTTTTGGGGGGGGGTTTTTTGACGAAAGGTTTTCGTCACAGAAGGGGGACTTTTTCCTCTGCCTCGGAAATCTGGTTTGGGGGAAGGCTGCCAAAATGCAGTCGAATTCACCACGCCGCTCCTCGCCATAGACGTGTTAGGCGTCGTTTAACAGAACACTGCGTTTACTGAACGTAAAACTCACTTTTCGTCGAATTTTAAATACCCGCGTATCTAATCACGTGTCAATAGTACAATGTGGTGTGGTCGTGTTTTGCACGTAGTTACCACGCACAACACGGAATACACACGACAGACAGACAGACAGACAGACAGACAGATAGACAGATAGATAGATAGATAGATAGATAGATAGATAGATAGATAGATAGATAGATAGATAGATAGATAGATAGATAGATAGATAGATAGATAGATAGATAGATAGATAGATAGATAGATAGATAGATAGATAGATAGATAGATAGCCCTTTGACGGGGTGGGTGGGGCGCTTTGGCCCCACGTGCTCCCGGTAGTTCGGGTTTTTGTCCTCGCCCGCAGCAGCTGTCACCCCGCATTACTCGCAGTCAGCTAAATGAAACATTATTCTAAACATATGCATCGTAATCAGTTCGGTCACACTTACAAGAGCACGCGTTAATAAGGCAATCAATCACTCTGGCGCGAGCGCGCGGCTCTGCAACAGCTCATAAACAGTGCGTAATGAAGAATTGGAGGTTAGCGTGACACGCGCTGATCAGATAATCAATGTCAAAGATGCGATGAATGTCAGTAAACGCGGTTTTCATGTCGTTCCCATAAAATCTCCAATTTACAACAAGCAGTTCAATTACCCAGAAAATACAGTCAATTAAATAGGGGTGATTGGACAGTATGGGGGGGGGGGGTCATCGATCTTTGCATTTCTATCTCGCTGCTGGACGTGTAATTTGGGTTTTTCTATTAGCAGCGAAATAAAGAAAATGTAACGTGTATTAAACAAGCCAGGAGCGACCGGGCTGAGGTGACGGACAGTTTTCTGGAGAAAAAAAAATATTATTTTTTTTTTTTTATGATTAATTCGTTTTCAGCCTCTGCACATTGGATACAAAAGGTTGTGGGCAGTGTTTTTCTGGCCCCTGTCTTCCCCTGTTTGTCCCTCCATCTATCTCAATGCCGCTGCTGCTCGGGTTGCAACCTTCGCCTTGGTAAAAGAGCAGAAGGGAAACACGGCGATTCATCACGGCTATAATCCTGTTCCTTTAATGGGGACGTTAAAAAAAAACAAAACAGAAGAGCAACTTATCTCAGGGTGCCCCCATCCAACCCCCCCACCCCGGGGAGCCCTTCGGTATATATTTAACCAAACTGCAATTAACGACAGTATCAGCTTGTATCATTTAGAGGTAATGTAAAAATAATGGTAAATTATAAGGCAGGGATGACCCGTGATAGCAGCCAGCATATTCCCCAAAGTTTTCAGTGTCGTTCTAATTAATGCCAGACGGACTTTTTTTCCAAGGGGGGAAATTGTGTTAGAGAGCCTCGAAAATGCTCTCATCAAAGATGTATCGATTTGGAGGCTCATATATATATATGTGTGTGTGTGTGTGTGTGTGTGTGTGTGTGTGTTTTGTTTTTAAGCACAGAAATATTTTTCGTATATTAACTAATATAAATATAAGAGTGTGTAGCATTTTTTTAAATATTTATTTCCCAAGAACAAACACCATCAATAAATAACATAATAATAGTAGTAATAATATACATTTTGTATTGCACATATTTCTCGAGGAAAATATGAAAATTCATACAGTCAGTCATATTTAAAATACAGAGACGTCATTTACAGTCATGTGACCCCGGGGACCAAGGGCAGCAAAACAAAAAACAAAATATTTTTTAACTTAAAAATTGTTATTATTATTAATTTGATTCATTTCCAGCCGACGTTCTCCAACATCTTAACCAGCCCTTCGTATCCTGTTTCCTGTAGAAATGTCTTTAAATTACATTTAGTTGTAGCAGTAACGTAATATATGTTATTTACAAGGGTCTCATAATCCTCTTTCTTTCGTTCTTTCTTTCTTATTTGTCTTGTTTTGTTGGAACAGGTACAATTTCTATAGGGTCAATATTCAAGATAAGCAGTTTGCCTGGAAGATGATGCTATTCTTACAAAAAAAATAATAATCCCAAACATCTCCAAAACAATAATAATAATAAAAGTAAAAGTGAACATTCATTCAGTCACATAAATTATGAAAATATAAAAAATGGCATCTATGTTGGGAAACGAGTTTTTTTCTTTAATTATTTTTAATGTTCTGATCGGCCTTTATTTTGGTTTATTCTCCACCTCACTGTTCACCATGAACACGTGCGGCTTCAAAGTTGCCTTGTGGACCCCCCCCCCCCCCCTCCCTAAAAAAAAAAAAAAAAAAAGTTGTGTGAAAGTAGCCTGCGTGAAGTCTCGTCTCCTTCCCATAATCCCATTATATCCGTGAGCGCGGCTCTGCTGGGAGTATTATGGAAATAACGGGGGGGGGCTTTTTTGATTTAATGAGGTTGCTCGCATCAGCGGAACGCAGCCGAGGAGGGAAAAAAGTTTTTCAAAAACCCGACCGCCCCCCCCACCCACCCTCCCACCAAAAATCTAAAAAAAAAAAAAAAAACAATGTGGAAATAGGACTTTTATTTTGTTAAATCCTCAGGCACCGCGCGGCCGCCGCGCGTCGAGGAGCGCGTTCTGACGTCGAAGGTCTTTTATCTGTCTCGCCTAATGACTTCCCACCGCGGGTTGTTAGTGTTTGACAGCGAGTCTCGGTTCGCGGGGGGAACTTTTCCCGCGAATCCGCAGTCAGGGGCGCGCGATTGGCGATTTTCGTCATAATCTGCGCATTATTAA
Organism: Denticeps clupeoides; assembly: GCF_900700375.1. Taxonomy (NCBI): domain Eukaryota; kingdom Metazoa; phylum Chordata; class Actinopteri; order Clupeiformes; family Denticipitidae; genus Denticeps; species Denticeps clupeoides. The sequence goes on from NC_041715.1 coordinate 15,446,914, forward strand.
TAATGTATATTTATATATATATATATATATATATATATATATATATAGGGGGGGGGGTCCCTCGAGCCGCGGCCGATTTAGAAAAATTCCGATCAGCGGGTTTCACAAGAACCGGACATGGCGGCGTTTACAGTTTAATGTTGTACAGTGTTGTGCAGTGAAATAAATAAATAGATACATAAATAAGGAATAAATATATGGAAATAAATAAAGCGGGAGTGGTGTGTGTGTGTGTGTGTGTGTGTGTGTGTGAGTGGAGTTATCTGGTGAGAGAACTCTCCTCTCTCTGGTCCGGAGACGGGACCGCAGTCTTGCTCAGCACCGCGGCGGAATAGGGCAAAAATCCGCTCTCGGACCTCTGGCCGGCGGCCGTGCAGGGGAAGTCGGTGCCGCCGCCCCTGGAGCTCAGGGCGCTCGCCGCCTGGCTGCTGTGGCAGCTGAGGCACGAACACGGGCCGCCGGCCGACGGCGCGCCGACCGCCGCCGCCGCAGCCGCGGCCGCCGCCGCCGCCGACGCCGCCGCCGAGCTGTTGAGGCCCGCGGGCGACTGGTAGAGTCCCGGGTGGCGGAAGCTGCAGAGGAGCTCCGGGCGGGAGTAGGGGTGCGAGAGGGCGCGGAAGGTGTCGAGCGGGCGGATGGAGGTGGCGAAGGGCGACGAGGCGGCGCCGGTGGCGGCCGCGGCGGCGGCGGCCGCGGTCACGCCGACGTGCGGGTAGTAGTGCAGGGGCATGTGGGAGTGGAAGGGGTAGGGGAGACTTCCGGTGGCCGCCGCGTGCGTCATCATGTAGGTGTAGAAGCTGGGGTCCGCTGGATGTGGCCACGACATCGCCAAGCGCTGCCGCTTGTCCTTCATCCGCCGGTTCTGGAACCAGACCTGCGCGCAGAACCAGAACCAGGAGTCAGATCCCAGTCCCAGGACCAACAAGTAGCTCTCTTCACCCCACAAACACCGAAACAGCACCAAGCCCACCACGGTCACCAAGACCATCAGCACCCTCACCAAACCAAGCACAACTACAAACCGATATCAAACGGTTGCTTTTAAACATGAATACATTTATTCATCTCGAATTATGCCACTAGTGTAATACTTTTGTCATTAAAAAATACAAAAATATATATATACATACTACGAATTTCTGAGGTGAGTAAAATTGTGAATCAATGAATGGAATTTCGTTAAATAACGCGTTTAGAAATACACTAAATAACTGTAGTGTGTGTCTGTGTGTGTGTCTTTACACTGTGTGCTAAATTTTACACCAAAATATTTTTAAAACGTTTTTTAGCCGGGTTTTTTTTTGTAAGTATAAATAAACCGTGTTACCTTTATCGTGGTCTCTGGCAGATTTAAAGCCGCGGCCAGTTCACACCTCCTGGGTCTCGACACGTAGTTCTCCCGGTAAAACTCCTTCTCCAGCCGGCCGATCTGTTCCCTGGTGAACGCGGTCCGGTACCGCCTCACCTGGTCGGCGTTGGACGAGTTCGAGCTGCCGACCGAGTTGCTGTTCAGGTTCGAGAGGGAGGAGGAACTTGTGTTGGGGGTCCCTGAATTACTGTCCGAAAAGCCTTTGAAGAAAACGAAAAAAAAAACCCACATAGATCATTTCACGTGTTAGCAATATTTTATGCTTTGTAAGTTTCGTGTATGTTACTGTTGAATTAAAAAAAAAAAAGTAAATTCTGTAATCTACTGAAATTATATATATATTATATTAATTCTTTAAAAATAATTCGTTTTCTTTATATTTTTTTAATGAAAAGCACGTTACTATTTATTAAAAGAATTGTTTATTTTAGGTAAATAATCGTGAATATTTTTTGGAAAGTTTATCGAGTTATTGCTGGTGTATGTATTGTTGTAATAATAATCATTTCCATACCTTTGTTGTTTTCCTTGTGCTGGCTCCCTCCTCCCGGGGAGCGGTGCGAGGGGCATCCGACCTCCACGTCGCTGTTAATGTCGGAGTCCGGAGAGACGTCCGGGTACAAACTCATCTTCTTCCTGCCCTCGGAGGACGAGATCTCGGCCGAGGCGCCGTTATCCCCGCCGCCGCCGCCGCCTCCGTGGTGGTGCGGGCCGAACAGGCTGTCGATCTCGAACTTGCCTTTGCTGCCCACGTCGGCGAGGCTCCCGTGCAGCGCGGCGGAAGTCAGGCGGGGACTCGAGTTCTCCAGGGCCTCCAGCACCGCGTTGCCGGCCGACTCGGACAGGTTGGAGAGCCGCTTGCCGCCCACGGGGCTGTGCAGCCCGCGCTCCATCAGGATCATCTCCTTCCTGATCCTCTCCATCACCGAGCCGAGGTGCCCGGGCTGCTGCTCCGACGAGTCGCGGCGGAGCTGCTCCGCATCCAGCGTCGGCTGCTCGCTCTAAATAATGTAGTAACACCTTTTTTTTTTATGAGCGGGACGTCCAAAAAAAAAAAAAAAAAAACACAGGCGTGCAACGAACGACTGTTCAAAATGACCCGCACATCCTTTCCGCCCCGAAACGTCGTTCATCAAAAAAAAAATGAAAAAAAAAAAATCTAATAAATAAAAAAAAATGTTAGAAAAAAGGCGCGGTTCGCGCCGACGGAATGATCGTTTATTGTAGCGGGTTTATAAGCAAATAAACGGGAGCGGGGCTGTCGGCGGGATGATGGAGGCGCGCCTATCCGGGTGCAGAGGAAGAGCAGGAGTGAGGAGGAGGAGGGTGCTCGCCGGCCGCTTTAAGGCGGCGGCGGGTTCTTCCCGGGGTTCTGGCCTCTGGGGTGAAATTGACAGTCTGATTAATAAAATGAGCGCCGCAACATTTCCCTCTTCATTTAGGAATATCATTACGCGTTCATTCCTCTATTGTTCCTCCCTTCTGCTCCTGCTGCCTCCCTCTATTTCGTTTTTTTTTTCCTCCACCTCCTCTTCCACGTCTGTAAATGTTTTTTTCGACCGAACGAATTTAAAGAATTAGGAATTAGTTCCGATCTGACGGATGAAAACGGATACACGTTTTATTCCTGAAATTAAGGAAAAAACAAAGCTTGCGTTCTCAAAATATAACAAATAAACCTTTATGTCCTACATTTCGTTGGTGCCACGTATTTACGTGATTCTGATTAAATATAAGACGAACTTACAAATCGATCCTTCCAAAGCGTTTCTTTTTTATTTATATTGTTTTCATGTTTCCTTATAATTAAAACCATATGCTTAATTATAACCAGATAAGACTTCGTATTTCGTATTTTTGTCTGTTCCCTTATGAAGATTCCGATTCCGCGCACAGATATACCATTAGTGTCGACTATTAAATGCCATAAAATGTAAAATGTTTTTTGTTGTTTACATTTTGGGCTTTATTGGGGTCCTTTTTACCGTTAGTCTCGACGGAAAGTGACGAGAAAAACGGAATAATGAAGCAGGACTGTCTCTTCGGTCACCGTGCAGAAGTGTCATTATGAATCATAATTATGATTAATTACAGCGCGCGTCTCCGCCAACGGCGGGGGCTTCGGTGCCGTGTTGCGGGGGTCTGTTCTCCGCAACGTCACGTCACGAACGGACGAAGACCCCCGGTTCCTCATTTAAAAGAAGAAATTAATTACCGCCACGTACATGCGTGGACAGTGCGTGGATCGTGATGCCGGGGTTAACGGGCAGCGCTTGCGGCGTTCTGTTTAGATCTCTGGCGCCCCCAATCGACGGTCGTGAGTAACAGCAGGAACCTTAAGTCTGTTTTAGACGAAAAAATGTGTCTCTTTTCAATGAAACAACAGTTAAGCTGTTGAAAAAAACAGAAAGAAATAATAAAAAAGAATAATAGCGAATAATAGAAGTGATTTTGCTGTATCTGAATAAAGTCCGTGGTATGTTTTATTACTCCGGTGCATCACTCCAGCAATTGCATCTCAACCTAAATTCACAAAAATAAAGAGACGAATGGCCCTACGTGGACCGTGCTGTTGTCCACAGTCTCCATCAATCTGAGCCACGTGGTCCAAAATGTCTGCCAGTTTGTGTGGAGCTAGTCGGGGTTTGCCCTCATGCCTTGTCAGGTTTTCCTGTGTAAGAGTGAGCTCCGTTAGCCGGGTCCTGGAATGATGCAGTGTCCGGTTTCCTAAACTTGGTGTCTTCATCACGACAGCTCTGTGATGCGGGGACGCATGTCACTTGAACATTTCGCACAGTTCAGGAACAGAAGAGGAGGATCAGCAGCCCTACGCCCGTCATTCATTCAGAGTCAGTTCAGCCGGATCATGGGGTCACTTGCGGCTCCGGGAAGCCACTGTCACTCTGTCATTCTGTCCCTGGACCCCATGGTGGAGAAAAGCCACCATGGAGAAACTGACTATGTTGTCCAGAACTTTTACAGGGGGCAGTGGTGGCCTAGCGGGTAAACGGACCCGACCGAATCCCAGTCCGCCAAGGTGCCACTGAGGTGCCACCGAGCAAAGCACGGTCCCCACACACTGCTCCCCGTGGGGCCTGTCATGGCTGCCCACTGCTCACCGAGTGGGATGGTTAAAAGCAGAGAACACATTTCGTTGTGTCACCATGTGCTGTGCTGCAGTGTCTCACAATGACAATCAATTCACTTTCTAAATAAATACATGTACAGTTATGATGTACACAACCTTAATTAGACCACTTCACTTGATCTGTACTTCCTTTGGTTTTCTCGTCTGATGTAGCACATCGTGACCTTATACATTGTGAATTGAAACGTAGGCAGTTCTCCGAACCAGAATTTTTAAAATTATTATCATTATTTTTTTGTGAGATTAGACATGAAGGTGCTAATGACACATAAATCATATTTGGTCAACAGTTGTGACTTCCATATGCAGCTAATGTCCTGTGTTTTATTCTTTAGCTATTCTTTCTGCTCAGACACTTCAGAGCCCCATTTGAAACCAGCAACATCAACAAAATGGGGTAGGACACTCGCCTATGAATCAAATGTCCACAAAGTTCCACGTTCAAACCCCACTTACTACCACTGAGTCCCTGGGCAGGACGTTTAACCCTGACTGTCTCCAGGGGGACTGCTGTCCCAACATCCAGTGAGCCTCCAACATGCGCTGAAGGCAACTCCAGCGTTATTCGAGCATCTTGAAGACTGTCATGAATCCGCGAAGCTGCGCGTCTCGGGTGGAGGCCTGAGAGACGATCTGAGACGCTCACACGCCAGGACATATCAGTGGCGGAGGGGGACACGCGGCTTCTCAGGACAGGCTGTTGTCGCCACCTAGCGACGCGCCGGAGGTCCTGCGTCATGTCAAGAACCGAAGCTGTTTCTTATCACACACACAAACATTCACAAATGTATTTTACACGACATTTCTGATTAAATAAAGCCTCAATGACTGCGCACATTTCCAAAAATCTAAAATTGTGTAACATTTTAGCAAGTCATATTGTCCTGTGATGCTGCAGAGACGTGCAGGACTATACGCTATTTAACTTAAACTAATACTTATACCAATTTTGTGTGTGTGTGTGTGTGTGTGTGTGTGTGTGTGTGTGTGTGTGTGTGTGTGATAGATATATAGTCTGAGTAAGGCTGTATTTTCATCCTTGTTCAGACGAAAGGAGGCTTTAATCCATATCCGTATCACCACCGTAACCCCGAGGAAAGATCCACATCACGAGGCTGGACGTTTTATTCCTGTTCTGTTGACTTGATGTCTGTTTATGATCTTTTTTTTTTTATTTCTAGTCCTAGCGGGTAACTCGTCTCTGAACCAGCAGAGCGCAGAGTAACAGGTTTTACTACCAGCGGGACTGTCCCTGTAACTGCTGCCTGGCGTCTGGTAAAAAAAAAAAGTTTCAGATGCTCCTGGAACCCAAAGTTCTTCCCGGATTAAGTCCGGACTCGCCATTCTGACGCTGTTTCGGTGGGAGTCGTGTCGTGGCGAGAACTTCCGGCCCTGGGCGTCACGTGAGTCCGAGCAGCCAACCCCCCTTCTGGCCGCCACGGATCTGTCATTAGTCCAGGGAGTCAAATTATAAAAGCTAAAGCCGGGACACCCCTGCGCGCCTCCGCGACCTGTAGAGCGCGCGCGCGCGCGCTTCCCGGTGAGAGAGATGGAGATCCCGGGAGGGGACGCCAGAGGTTTCTACCCCGCCTTCACCCCGGGCTCGCGGCTGAACCCGGACCCCCTGAACCCGGACCGCGCGAAGGCGTCCCCCGGCGGTGGCGCGGCGGCGGCGGCGGCGGCCGCCTTCGGCTGTCACGTGGCCCGCGGCTGCTGCGGCTGCGGCCCGCCGCACAAAGACAAGGTCCCCTACCGGGGCTTCGGGGGACCCTACCGGCCCTTCCCGGGGTACACCGGAGACCCGAGAGCAGAGGGCGAGAACTACCAGCCCTGGAGCTGGTCCGCCACCTGGAGCAGCCAGTTGTACAGCAGCAGGGAGCAGGCGGCGGCGAACCCCCTCATCTGGGGCCCTTCTCCAGCAGGTACCCCCCGATAATAATCACCGTTATCACATAATCGATTTCCTTAGAGGAAAAACAATCGAACGTCGCTTTATCGTGATATCAGTTCGTGGTTAACGCCTGTTTAAGGCCTTAAACGCGCAACAGGAGACAAGTTCTGCTTTTCACGCTACGTACACATATGTATGTATATGTATATAAATGTGTGTGTGTGTGTGTGTGTGTGTGTGTGTGTGTGTGTGTGTGTATGTATGTTTGTATGTATATGTATATAAATGTATGTATGTATGTATGTATATAAATGTGTGTGTATGTATGTATATGTATATAAATGTATGTATGTATGTATGTATGTATGTATATAAATGTGTGTGTATGTATGTATATGTATATAAATGTATGTATGTATGTATATAAATGTGTGTGTATGTATGTATATGTAGATAAATGTGTGTATATGTATGTATACATGTATATTTCAGTAAATATATTTCTGTGCGTGTTTCTTTGAAGATCCCGCCCTGACCCGACCCGACGTCGCGCCGACGTACCGCCGCGGGCGGAAGAAGCGCGTCCCCTACTCCAAGGTGCAGCTCCGGGAGCTCGAACGCGAGTTCACCGCCAGCAAGTTCATCACCAGAGAGAAGCGGCGGCGGGTCGCCGCGGCGGCCAACCTGTCCGAGCGACAGGTGACGATCTGGTTCCAGAACCGGCGCGTCAAGGACAAGAAGACCGGCACCAAAGGGACTGGAGGGTCGTGAAGGGGCTTTTTTATTAATTTTTATTATTCACTTGTTGCTCTCAACGCAGAAACTGTCTCAGGGAACGCAGAGTTTTTTTCTTCGAAGAACGACATTTTAAAAATATGTAAATACTGGTGACTTCCCCGTTTCAATTTTTTGTTTGATGCTTCCTTTCATATTTAATAGCATCAATACCTTTCGAACGATCTTTTTTTTGCATACTTTGGGATCTCTGACGATTTTATAGACTCAAAAACAAATACAATTCTGTCCGCAGGACCAAATTCTTTTACATATATTTTTTAAGAGGAAAATTAGTTCTCCCGACGAAAATGAAACCCTAAACTTGTATTATTTACGTCTTCATTTAAGGAGTGTGTGTGTGTATATGTATATATAAATTTTTATCATACATCATTTATTTATTAGAACCGTGTTAATGAGATTTCTGCAGTTTAGCTGTTTTTTTTTTTCCCGTTCACGTGGTTAATAAAGCCACGCTGGAGTCTGGAACATTGACCTTGACGTGTTTTGACGGCGGGCGACCTTGACTCGAGTCCGGCCAGTGAGTTGGATGCCGCCGCCTCCATCCGCGCTCCTCTCCCGCCACCTGCTGGTAGAACTGCGCTACTGCGACACCTTGTGTCTCCATTTCCGATTTGAGATAAAAAGTAAAAAAAAAACACAACAATAATAACAACCCGACAGGCTCGTGCAAATATCATAAATATAAAACTTTTCATTCTTATATTCTTATCGTATTTAAGTTATATATGATAGGAAGGACGTCAGGACTGCTTGTGAAATGCATTTAGTGTTGAACATTCATTTATTTAACATTAAAATGTGTGTGTGTGTGTGTGTGTGTGTGCTTTTTTTTTTTTACAAATAAAATTGTATAAGTTAGAGTTATTTGTCTTTGACTAATATCGTGTTGTGAAACGGAAAAGGATCGGAAGACATTTTTATCCTACCTTGACCTTGACATATTTTTCTAGTCATACAAAGGAAACAAACGGCGGATTTTCTTTTCCTTTCAGCTGGTTGTAACGTGGGAAATATATTTTTTGAAAGAAGTACAGGTAATAAAGTAATAAAATGAGGTCTGTAATCTCTGTCGTCTCATGGTCTCGTTCCTTTTCAGTCAGGACAGAAACTTGCTTTTAACAGCAGAAAAACTGGCAAACGAAACTTTCCGAAGTGACACAGCAGAAGCCAAAAATCTCAGTTTCTCCATGTCTGTTTTTTTAATTCCTTCAATTCATAAATCAAACACATGAATACATTTGTAGTTGGTTTAAAACAATAAAAAGCCATGAAAGGCGCCTTTTGTAGAGTTATTTTACCTTGAAATATTGTACACGGCGTGTAATAAATAATTTTTTTGAGCAGCTACTGTTGTAAACATTGAAACAATATTTTTTTTTTTTTAAAGTAAAAACTGTGTGATAAACGAGTACATGTTTCCTCTGCCTGAGTGAGTGTGTGTTGGTTTTATTATAACGTGCAGCACGGAGCGCCAGTTCAGAAATAAAGCAAACAGTCGGCTCCCGCATCCGAGGAGGAACTTTAAACCGATCCGCGGAGATGTGAGATGGTCTCCAATTATGAACATTTCATATATATTTTCACAGTTTTTATGTTTTATCTCGACACGTCAAGGTCAGTAACTCGTTCAGCTGTTAACTGCTAATCGAATCCATATAAAATAGATAGATAGATAGATAGATAGATAGATAGATAGATAGATAGATAGATAGATAGATAGATAGATAGATAGATAGATAGATAGATAGATAGATAGATAGATAGATAGATAGATAGATAGATAGATAGATAGATACTCCACTTTTGTCTGTGCTTTCGTGCAGGGAAATCTGTGGATATTTTCGATTACCGGTAAGGTTTGAGCCCGAGGGCGGGACCGGCGATTATTTAGCATGTCACGTGACGGCGTATTAACAAATCAACAATTACCCCGGCTTTATTTTAGGGGCGAGTGGACGGATTGTACGCCGCGTTCGGAATAACTCGGTGGAAATGTGCGAGCGCAGCCACTTCGCTGCTTTAGTGAGTCTCCCTCCTCTTCCTCCTCCTCCTCCTCCTCCTCCTCGCCCCGCGGACTCGCTGTACTTTTCAAATTTACGCGGCAGCGGAGGCCATTTCCCCGGGCCGCCCCCGATCCCGCCGCAGAGCCGCGCCGCCTTCGGCTGCTTCCCCCAGCCGTTCCTCGCCGGCCCCGACCCACTCCACGACCGGGGCCCCACGCGGGACCGCTGCTTCCACGGCGCGACCCCCACCCCAGAGGAGCACGGGACCCCGAGCCCGGCCGGCTTCGGCAGACACGGCATCCCCGGGCTCCACCCCGCGCCAAGCACCAGAGCCTCCTGTTCCGAGGGTGCGGGAAATAATAATAAAAAAAAGCCCACGCCGCTTCCCGGGGCGCCCGAAGGAGCCGCGCAGTAAAACGTCGTCTTTTGTGTTTCAGCCCGGCAGCGGAAGAAGCGGAGGCCGTACAGCAAGCCGCAGCTGGCCGCCCTGGAGCGCGAGTTCTCCGCCAGCGAGTTCATCAGCCGCCAGAAGCGCAGGGAGCTCTCCGAGCGGCTGCAGCTGAGCGACCAGCAGGTCAAGATCTGGTTCCAGAACCGCAGGATGAAGAAGAAGCGGCTGCAGACGCGCGGCGACCAGGCCTGCGCCTTCTACTGACTTTCCACGGAGCAGACGGGCGGGGGCCGGACGCTTTATTCCACGCAGGACCAAGCGGGGAGGGGGAAAGGGGTGGTTTATTATTATTATTATTATTATTATTATTATTATACTGCCGTTGCTGTTCCACGAAGAGATTTTTTCCATAATAAAGGCGGGCGGCCCAGCGACTGACCGCGCCAATAAACCTTATTTATTGAAGAACTGTACATTTCTGTGCTGTGAAATAAACACTGTGTTGATGCTGCCTGCGTGTGTGTGGGTTTTTTTTTTTTCTCGGTGGATTCCGCTCCCCCGATGAGCGCGAGGCTCAAGTTAAGCGTCCAAGCTCAAGGTCGCCAAGCGTCCGCCGACAGGGAAAGGTTCCGTTTTGGCGTCAATGACGAACTAAAGACCACCCAAAAAAACTCGAAAATAAACTATCTCTCAAAATAAACTCTCTCTCTCATATATATATATGTATATATGGTTTATTTTCCATGAAAATATATAATGTGGAAAAATTCGACGAAATAGCTTTTGTTGATGTTGGCATTTGGCGAACGCGCTTCATTCGCGAACGGTGCCAAACGCAATACTTTATTTAGCATGACGTACGACGTTTATTTAATACGACGTGCAGACGCACGACACGTCCAGTCGTCCCTGGTTTTGTTCCCAACACGCAACTGGCACCGAGAGCGAAGCCGCATTTTAATGCGCGCAGAATAAAACATTCAACTTCCATTCGACGAGTGAGAAATCGGCCGGTTTGTGGCGTTTATAAGCGGTGTCGCCGGGCCCGGTGTCTGCAGTCAACTAAAGTCTCGCCCTGTGCGCGAATTTTATTCATTTATTTATTCCAGTAACGTTTTACATAAAGCCCATTCCAAAAAAATAATAATATGGAGGTTGGGTTAATAAACACGAGACTCGAACGTACGAACGCACAAGATTTTCAAGCAGACAGGTCTTAGGCAGCAAAGCAAAGAAAACGAAACGAAATAAATTTACCGTCATAAATATTTCATTTGGAGTTTTTTTCTTTTTAAATCGCCCTCAGCACGGCCATCTTGAAATGTAATTCTTTTAAGCGGAGGACGAGAGGGTATTTCCACTCTCCACGAGATAGTGGGGGCGCCAAAACAAAGTTAAGGTCAAGTTAGCGTCCAGTGTGGCTTTTGACAAACCACAAGATCTACACACACATCCTGTGAATAATAATAAAAAATAAATAAAAATCACACACACATTCTGTTTAAAACCGGGACAAAAAGATGTCCATGTTGGGGAAAAAAAAATAAAAGAAGAAGTAGAAAAACGATCATTTCGTTACCGTGTAATACACTCAGAACAAGGCCCTGCTCGTCTTTACAACCACTGCGTAACGTTTACATTACATTTGTTACGTAGCAAATACATTACGTTCAATAACTGTACTGAATGTCGTGGTCGGGAATTAAAAGAAAAAAAGTTGTCACTGTCGCATGAAAAAAAATCAGCTTAAAAGCTAAATAGAAAATAGACTCGCAGTCTTTATGTTTTTGTGTGTGTTTTTATATAAAATAGCCGGAGTAAAATGTGCAGGAGGTACCACGAGGCTTTTTTTTTTGGCGCGGAGACGAGGCCTGTGCGCGTTGCGCGCTTCTCTCTTGGAGCCGCTTTGCGTGAAATGGAGAGTTTTATTCGTGCGAGGCGGCTCCTCGGGTACACTTCACCTCCGACGCGTCCTTTTGTCTGCGCAATAAAACGATCCGTCCCCGCGCCTTTTGTACTTGGCAGTGTGGTTCCGTGGCGATCCTGCTGCTTTTGCTCTCCAGGAAAAGCAAAACACGAAAAAAAACCACACAGAGACAAAGGTTTGTGGGATTACACATTTTTTTGGACATCTCCAGCGCGCCAGATATATAAATTATATCCACGGGTAACGTAAAGCGATTTTTTTAAAATTCATTTTATCTTTTGAACCTCGACATGTGACATTTTATCGACATAAGTGCAGTAACCCATGCTTGATTAAGATCGGTAGTAGTAATTGATACTAGTAGACAAAGACTCTTCAAAAGAAGAGTAAGACGAATAGTAAAAGCGTGTGTGTGTGTGTGTGTGTGTGTGTGTGCGTGTTTCTGACTTTTTCCCTTCCTTCATGCGTGTGTTTGATCATGTGACATTTCCACGGGCATGTGACGGATCGGCGAGGGCCTAAAGGAAAGTGAAGCACAATGTGGACAGTGTTCCAGAACCCGCGAACCCCAACGCGCTCCGCCACCTACCAAGTACCGGCCAACGCGGCGCTCGTACAAGCGGAAAGCGCGCGCGAGACGTCACCGCGAGCGAACGCGCGCGCGCGCGCGCGCGGCCGAGAGGTTCCGATTTCACGCGAGAGCGCGGAAACCGGATCCGCCGCGTGACAAGATCCCTCCGTCCGCGGTGGATCTGGGCGCGAGCCGGACGTTTTTATTATTCATACGGCAAAAAGGAGAGAGAGAGGGAGAGAGAGAGGGGGGGGGGTTGCAAAAAAAATTGAACATGGGAGTTTCAGCGAAAGAGAAAAAATCGAACAGCCAATGACCTGCCGCCTACTTCCACCCGCCAGCCGCGCGAGGCAGCGCTTATAACGACCGATATTGATATATGGTAATCTCCGTGGCGGATCACATGACACGATCGCCCCGACGATCGATCGGCATGGCTCGCGCGCCACTCGCCGTCCCCGGCCGCCCCGTCCGCGCGCCCGCGGTGCGATAGATGGACCGAGCCTGACGCGCCCGCCTCCCGGACAGACATGACGGAGTACGACGACCGCGGCGGCTGCGCGTCCAACATGTACCTGCCGAACTGCGCGTACTACGTCCCCCCGGTGTCGTCGTTCCTGCCCCAGGCCGCCTCGTGTCAGGTCAACTTCCCCTACTCGTCCAACATGTCCCCGGTCCAGCCCGTGCGGGAAGTGTCTTTCAGGGACTACGGGCTGGACCACCCGACCAAATGGCACTACCGGGGCAACTACGCGTCCTACTACTCGTCGGACGAGCTCGTGCACCGGGACCTGATCCAGCCCACGGCCAGAGCGGACGTGATCTTCAAAAACGACTCTCTGTACGGCCACCACCACCACCACGGCGGCGGCGGCGGCGGAGGCGGCTCGTCCTGCGGCTTCTTCGCCGGCGTGGGCAGGAACGGCGTCCTTCCGCAGGGCTTCGACCAGTTCTTCGAGACGGCGGGCGCCGAGAAGCCCGATCCCGAGCCGCCCAGGCAGAAGCCAGAAGCCGCCGCGCCCCCCGGAGACGCGGGGAGCCCGGGGAGCCCCGGCGAGGACGCGAAGGAGGACTCGTCCCCGTCCAACTGCGGGGACGACAAGAGCAGCGGCGCAAGTACAGGCTCTTTCTTTTCTTTCTCTTTTTTTTTACGCGCAGCTTTATACGCGCGCAAAGCTTTTTATAAACCCAATAAGATCCGCTTTACTGCCGGACAAATATTTACGACGGGAACGCGGCCGCCTGCGACGCGTTTAGACAAGCCGTTTTCGACCTTCGTAAAGATGGCAGCCGCGTCTGTTCTTCTGTCAGCCGACTTGTGTACATTTCGGCGCGATTCACACCGAGAAACAGACACCGAAAAGCCACCGAACCCGCGCCTGGCGCCGCTGCGCGTGCGTACGGTCGTGTGTGTGTGTGTGTGTGTGTGTGTGTGTGTGAGTGTGTGTGTTGTTGTTGTGGGATGTGTGTATACGCCTTTGTGTTTGCATGTACTTGGAGCTGCTGTATGTAAAAAAAAAAAAAGATGTCTGAGTAGGAACCCAATATCCTCAAAATACAGGAAAAGTTGACATTTTGAAAAACTGTTGTTTTTATCACTATTATTTTTAATCTTTTAGTGTTGCTATATAAATGTGCTATAACACATTTATGATGAAGCCGTTACTCTAGGTCCCTATAAAACATATATTTATGTAGGCAGGAATAAATGGAGAGGCAAAATTGTATGTACGTCTTGGTGGGGACCAAATCTTTTGAAAATAGATTTTTTTTTTTAATCTGAATTTTTTTTTTTTTTTAATGGCGACATTTAGCTGGTTTTCATTTTACGTATTGACATAAAAAGACGTTGAAACATTACAAGCTTAAGTTTTGTCTTTGATAACTGAGGTTACTGCCATGGATCTAACACATGGATCCTCATAAATGTTCAAGTGCGAGAAAAAAAAAGAAAAAAAAAAGCTAATTTTCAGAATGTCTTTGTGGGGACCAAATAACCACTGGCCTCCACTACGGCTACATTTATATATATGTAAAAAAAATAAAAAATTAAAATAGCTAAAGGTTTTCCTTTGTTTGCTGAGGTTTGAGATTTGGTCTTAGAAAAGTCTTGCTGCATTTGGCAACACATTCATAAGAAATATTACATATTGATCACACCTTTGTTCCCACAAAACTAATTGTGAGTGAGAATAAATAGAAATGCTGTCTTTATGGGGAGCGAATATGATTAAACCATGCTGGCAACTGATAAAAACGGGGACATTTTCCTTTTTTGGGTTGTTTATATATTCGAACGCCTTTATAATACATTTAGTCACTTAAAAATTACAGGTTTTCACAAATGTATACGACTGTACAGGTCTCAATGAAAATAGAGACTGGAAAATAGGGGAATTTAACAGGTCACAAATAGGGAAATGTCTGCGTTAGTCTGCGTTAATCCAGGTGGTCCTCATAAACACGTGTGCATGAGTGTGAGTGATGATATATATATATTTTTTTTTTTATATAACTCAACTCCATGCTTCTGTTTAGGTGCATCGAAGTCCAGGAAAAAAAGGTGCCCGTACTCCAAATACCAGATCCGGGAACTTGAACGGGAATTCTTCTTCAACGTCTACATCAACAAGGAGAAGCGGCTGCAGCTGTCCCGGATGCTGAACCTGACCGACCGGCAGGTGAAGATCTGGTTCCAGAACCGCAGGATGAAAGAGAAGAAGCTGAACCGGGACCGGCTGCAGTATTTCACCGGGAACCCTTTGTTCTGACTCGCAGGTGACGACGACGCCGCGTCCCGGTCCTCCGGGGGCCGACTCGCCTTCCAACTATGCAAACCACGCTGGAGATCTCGCCGAACTTTTACCTCAGTTGACCATTACGTTCATATCGACACTAATAACGAATAATTCCACAGAGGGTTCCGACCCGGGCTGGCTGCGAACACCAGTTGCACCTCGACAATCTTTTTTTTTTTTTTTTTTTTTTTGTTTTGTTCTCGTTCTTTTCGTTCAGCGGGGAACGCCTTCAGTGTAAACGCCACGTATTTATTTGTTTCCTTGCTTCTTTTTCTCTTCCTTTCTTCCTCGAGAGCAGTTCTTCATCGCGAAAGCCGTCCGGCGAACACTGCGAACTTGGATTACAAGTGATCAGCGCGTAATTTCTTCACAGTAGACCTATGTATGCATTTCGTAGACGCATGTGACGTATTCAATGTACGAAATAAAAAAACAGCATATTGTAAATATTTCCTCTTCTTTGATTGTTCATTATTATTTTATATATATTTTTCATTTCTGGGATTTTAACCTCGCTGTTCACATCACGTGTCGGAGCGTGAAGTCCATCGTCACCGTCGTCATCGTCACCATCATCCTCACGCCGCAGGCCGGCCGATAGGAAGTGCACAGCGCGGTATACTGCCCCGCTATTCCTCTTTTTATGTCGTCTTTCACTCGGGGTGTTTACTAAACCTTGGCTCGTCTAGACAGTATAATAAACTCTGGCTGTAAATGTCTAAATTGGGGGGCTATTGGACCCTCTGGCCACCTCAAACGCCACTTTGTGCAGAAACGCCGCGAGGATATTGTCCTCAAACTTCCTGTCGAGGGTCTAACACGAAAGAAGAAAAAAAAAGAACAGAACAAGGAGTGTTAACATGAAGATTATTTTATTTAGCAGCAAAAAAGCACGACGCTGGCACGTTGAATCGGGCCCACCACGTGACCGACGACCGCAACAGCGTGTAACGGGGCAGTAAAAGCCGCATTTACATGTTTATAAAAAAGTAACACAACCGTAAAAAGAACCTTCCTGTCGTCACATGGCAATTTCAATGCGTGTAAAGTCACCAGGCATGGGGACTTTTTTTTAAATACATATTTTAAAAATGCAGCAAACACTGCATTTGAACTTCCGTAACGTCAAGGTCGTCACCCTTCACCTTTTTTGAATAAAGTATAGACGCCTTTCGGGGGTCCCTGCTTGAGAAAGCGACGCCCTCCGAGAAACATCTGCAGTGCAGCAGGAGCCTTCAACATGGCTGCGAGGCTCCTTCCTCCTTCCTCCTCCCTCACAAAGATCCTCCAGGTCTCCATCCAGCACGCGTGACCTTCAACGAAGCTCCACAACTGCGCTGCGTGCATATTTTTCATTTAAAATGTTAATGTGTGTGTGTGTGTGTGTGTGTGTGTGTGTGTGTGTGTGTGTGTGTATGTACACTTATATACTTACAGACACATTTTATACATATATACATACACACATTTTATACATATATACATACACACATTTTATACATATAAACATACACACATTTTATACATATATACATACACACATTTTATACATATAAATATACACACATTTTATACATATATACATACACACATTTTATACATATATACATACACACATTTTATACATGTATACGTACACACACATTTTATACATGTATTACGTACACACATTTTTATACTTTCATACTCGATTTTATGTTCCTATTTACTCTAAGAACACGCCGTCCAGTTTACTTCACACCCGGGTTGCGTCGTATTTACACACGTTTCGACGCGTTACATCACTTTTAAGACCGGGCTTGCACCCACTTTCCCGTCAAAAAAATACATGATAAAAATGAAAAATATAATGAGTTTTAATGTGTTCAGCTGTTATTTCTTAAAGTCTATTTTTGCCTCTTATTTACTCTTAACACTGTGGAGCAGTGTCAAAATGCCTATATAAATAATGACAGACAGACAGACAGACAGACAGACAGACAGACAGACAGACAGACAGACAGACAGATAGATAGATAGATAGATAGATAGATAGATAGATAGATAGATAGATAGATAGATAGATAGATAGATAGATAGAAAGGACGTCATTAACATTCGAAACGGTTTGATCCTTAATTCGTACCGTCCGGTATAATATTTGTGGGTGGACAGTAATAAAACCGCGAGTGGGGCTCCAGTCTCTCCTTGGTCCTCGCTGCTGTTTTGTTTTTCGACCACCAGAGGGCAGAAGAACCGCAAGTTTGGAGCTGAAACACACACACTCACTTACACACACACACACACACACACACATACACACACACAGAAAGAGAGAGAGAAGGAAACCTGGACGTCTGCTGTTGTTTTGTAGCAGCTCTTTTGCTTTTTAAAGAAAGACAGAACGAGGTGTTGATATGAAATCTGCCGATTTTATTTTATTACCAGGACTGTCGTGCTTCCGTCACCGCGTCGCCCCTCCACACACTTCACGCCTTCACTCGGTGTGTATTATTCACGCCGTCATTCCCAAATAATGACAATCTCACAGAGGAAGACGTTTTAAAAAGACGCCTTGAACGTGTGCGTGTGAAAATGTGACGTTTGCCCGTTTTATCGCGGCCGGTGGACGTGGAAAAAAATGAAGACGCGGCGAGTGGCATTTGTTGGACACGCAAAACGTTTAAAACTCACTTTCCTGGCAATAATTTAACAAGAAATGGCCCGAAGCGTCTTTAAATTCGTCATGTAATGAAATTACCGATTTCAGATCCAATTATGGTTCAAAACACATTTCATCGTATTTTTTTTTATTACAATAAACTTACAGAAAAAATATACATATATATATACATATATAAAGGTTGCCGATTAAATCAGAAATAATAATTATAATGATAAACGTTGCACTGTATTTACACGAAAAAACACTGAATTACCTGCATTTACAGAGATTAAAAACAATAGTGTTTCTCTTTTTTAACGAACCCGAAATGAACGTGAAGAATCTGTTTTACTCCTAGTAAAGCTGGTATTTTGTGATTCTGGATGAAAATATATTTGCCGTTCACGACGTGAGAAAAAGTAAATGAATGAAACGAAGAAGACGTGGGGCATTACGGGCAGTTTTAGCCACGACCCCCTTCCCTCCCAACCACACCCGAGGACGTACAGGGATTTGTAATAATGAAATAAACGCGTGGATGGTGACTGTAATGCGGTAAAATACAGCAATCTGAAAATATTGAGATTTATGGGCCCGAGCGCATGCGCGATCAATTTAAAGCGGTGTGATGCCGGGCCGCGCGTAACATTTCCCCGGTATGAGTCAAATTAAACTTGAACGTGTCTACAAGCGAACAACGACTCGCCCCTTTAAATATATATATATAGAGAGAGAGGGAAGAAGAAGAAATAACGGGACCTTGCGCGCGCTCCCGGGGCCCGTTTCCACGCCGAATCCGACCGGCTGCAGGGGGGACGAGTCGGTAAAACGGCGACTTTTCTCTTCAACCAGGGTCGCTGCGAAACTTCCGCCCAGAGTTTTATCACTCGTACAAACCGCGCGTTTATCGTGCAGCAGCACGGGTGGGTTCGTTTCTCAGTGGAACAAGTTCATGTGGTGAAATACGACGTTAATAAGCGCATAGCGGTGCTGCAGCGTGGAGACGGACATTATTCTGCCCAAAAGAAAGGGTCGGTTCTGCAAAAGGAAAAAGATAATTATAAAATAAATCACAAAAGGGGCGAATAGAAACTACGGGCGGTATTTAATAATCAAACAATAATGTGATTTATCTAGAAAAAA